>NC_142929.1:67542572-67585072 GCF_046866305.1 Octopus bimaculoides | reverse complement strand
ACTTTCTACAGAACAAAGCATCACAGTTTGTTATGTAATTGCCTCTAAGCAATATTCAGTTTGGTGTAGTTAAATGTATGAATATGAACCTTCTTTTTTATCTTCAACACAACTGTCTACTCACTGTTCATGTTACTAACTGTGTTATGTATTTTTAGAACCATTGGCTCTCATAATACCATATTGATGTAACTGCCATTTCTTTTCCTGGTTTGGTTTTTTTTTCTTTTTCTTCATTATTTTCTATTATTTATCTTTTACTTGTTCCAGTGATTGGATTGTGGCCATCCTGGAGCACCACAATGAAAGTTTTAGCTGAAAAAATTTACCTCAGTACTTTTTTTTTTATTGCTATTATGTCTAGTATTTATTTTATCAGTCTACTTTGCCAAACTGCATGATTAAGGTTATGGAGATGTAAACAAACCAACACTGTTTCTAAAACGATAGAAGGAGGACAAACACAAAAAAAAAAAACATACACATACACATAATACACACACACAAGTATGTATGCAAATATTATTAGTAAATTATAAATCCAAAAGAGAAGTACACTCTAAGTTATAGAACAGAATATTTAGATAAAGATAGTTATGGCTGGTCTATGAGGTTACCCAGAGTTTCGCATCCGTGCACTTAACCATTCTCCTTTGTCTGTATATTCAACAACTAACCACAAAGCCTTTTCTCCCCCCACTTTGAAGAGAGGTTATAGACCACTGACCATTAGGGCCTGATGAGATGCTTTAAAGCTGAGTGCTTTACAGACATGAAACCCTGGGTAACCCCATAGACCAATCATAACTATTTATATCTAAATGTGTGTGTGTGTACATATGTGTGTGCGTTTTTGGAATGGAATAAACACAAAAAACGCACTCATCTATACACACACACACACATATATATATATATATATATACACACACACACAATAAATTTCCACTTAGTTTCTGTCAATCAAATTCACTCACTAAGCATTGGTTGGCTTGGGACTATAGTAGAAGATACTTGTCCAAGGTGCTGCTCAATGAGTTTGAACCTAAAGCCATATGGTTGCAAAGTGAGCTTCTTAACCACACAGCCAACAGTTAAGCGTTCTTCCTTTTTTTTTTATTTTCATTTCCAGGTCTCCAGTTCTGATATCGAGGATTAAGCCAAATTTTTTCTATATTTAAGGAGAAATTTGTCTGCAATTTAATTAAAATTTGGGCTGTTTGTTTAGTTGTTATACTATATTTAATAATGATATCAAAGTCACTATATTTATTGCTCATATCAATCTTTCTATGTTGAAGTGGTGATATCAAAATTGTAATATTTGATGTGGATATTGAAATTTCTGCTTAATGATGATATAAAAATTGTTATATTATAAAAATTGTTATGAAATTGCTGATACAAAAAAAAAAAAAATGCTGCATCCAACAATGATGTCGAAAATAAAGCATGGTGTATAGAATTTTGTGTGTAATAGATTCTTAATTAACCAAAATTTCCCTATTTGCTGGAGGAAGAAAATAAACACCTAGTGGAAGCTGTTAGTAACTCAATGAAAAGGGGAGATAATTTAAAGTATTTCAAATTTAATTTCTAAGCTTACTTTATGTTTACAAAAATGACAATCTGATCTTTGTATGCAGACGAAAGACAATAATGGATATATGTTTCAACCTATTTTGACTTTATAAGTATAGAATACTACATGACGGGATAAATTTGTGAATATAGAAAAAAGGATAACAAATACTTTTAACAAGAGTAATTTCTAAAGTTTAAAAAAAAATGATTAAGGGAGAAAACTCATAAAGGCCAAATTCATGTATTTGAATAGTTAAGTTAAAAGATGGTGAACTTAGCTTTTAGTTGGAGAAAGAAAAGAAACACCTAGTGGCAGTTGTCACCAATTCAAAGAAAAGGGGAAATAATTTGAAGAAATTAGGAATTAATTTCTAAATTTACATGCTTAGGGTAATATGAATGTAATCTTTATTTAGAGTGAAAGCTTATTTAAAAAAAAAAGTTCTTTAGCTCAATCATGATCAAGCTGCAGCCCATAAGACTTTCTAAATGGCACACCTAATGAAAAATTACCTTGTATTTTTAGTAGTGCGGCCTGCCTTATGACGAGCCATGTTTCATGCAACCTCTTTCAAAAATGAAATTTAAAAAATGGAAGCTGATTATACCTGCTTTAGCTCATTTTATTTTTATTCCCTTTTATCCTTTTGGAGTTGATAAAGTAAGTACCAACTGGGTTGATGTAATTGACTCCTCCTCTGCCACCAAAATTCAGGCTTTGTACCTATAGTAGAAAGGATTTTCACACTATCTAATGTTGATATCAAAGTTGCTATATCTAATTTTGATGTCAAAATTATGATATGGAATGTTGATATCAAAGTTGCTGTAGCTAATTGTGATACCAGAGTTACTATATCTGATGTTGTTATCAAAGAAGCTATATCTTATGGTGATATAAAAGCTGCTTTGTTTTAATGGTAGTACCAAATTTTTATATCTGCTAAATTCTGATATCAAAGTTGATATATTTTATAATGATATAGATAGCCTTGGCCATGTTAAAAAGTTTGCTTTAGAACCCTGTGTTAATTTTCAGTCCCACTGTTTGGGCAATGTCAGTTGATGTTGTCTGCTATAGCTAAAGATTGACCAGTGTCTTATGAGTGAATGACAGAGACTTGTAAAAGGCCATCATACATGTCTCTTTATATGTGTATATGTGTGTATGTGTTTTGGGTTCAGTCCCACTGTGTGGCACTTTGGGCAATTGTCTTCTATAGCTCAAGGCCAACTGAAACAGTGTGAGTGGATTTGGAAGATGGAAACTAAAAAGAGCCTGTCGTGTATGTATTTGTGTTTGCTTGTTTGTGCTGTTGTTTTGACATCATGTGAAGATTGTAAATGAGTATCACTGCCTTACAAGTGATATTGTTCATTTCCAGTCTTGCATGAAAAACATGTTTTGCCATGGGTAAGTATTGCCTTGTATGGAAACTGGTAAAAGTTTGCAACAGGGAAGGCATTTGTGATAGAAAATGTGCCTCAACAAATTCCATCTGATCCATGCAAGCATAAAAAAGTGGATGTTGAGCAATGATGAAGATGATGATAAACATACCTGTGATATATACTTAGTTTTACCTCTCTCTTACTTGTTTTAACTATCCTCCCTTTTATTTCTTCAATACCAGGAATATTCTCAAAGACAGCTAGGGTTAAGAAGAATCAACTAAGGCTAAGAACATATAACTAAAGCTAGGAACAAACAGTTAAGGCCTAATAAATACAGAGAGTAACGGTAGAATCTTACAGTTATGACCAAAAACAGACTGTTAAGAGTAAGAACAGATCACAAAGATTAAGAGCAGATAGTTAAGGTTAAGACAAACACATAGCTGAGATTAAAAACAATCAGCTTAAGCTACAAAAATGGATAGCTATGGCTAAAAATATAAACTGTGGCTTATAAGTCAACTTCAAGATTTTTAACTCAAACGTCCGAGTTATGCCTTTACATGTTATGTAGGTCAAACTCCAAATTTACATCAGGCAAGCCCAAAAATGAGGCCTAAATGAAAATAGGCTATAATAATATATGGCAAAAACATATTATATGGCCACCCACTTACATCAAGATGTTAATCTCTTTGTTAATATGTTAGATATGTTCATAAAAAACACGGTTTAATTGGAAATATTTGTGGTAGCTTGCTTGTGATATGTTAAATGGTGTACAGCAATTATTAGAAGCGCATTTTCAGTAATTGATCACTTGGTGATAATTGTTTGCATTTTTATACAAATCGTATAAGTCAAGGCCTAGTTTGGAAGTAATTTGTTCAGCCTTAAAACATTGATTTGCACACTGCAGTTTATGATAATGCTAAGAAGAAACAATTAACTTTAAGAACAGATAGCTAAAGCTAATTAACAATGTCCAGTTAAGGCTAAGAACAGATGGCTAATACAAAAGTAGATAGACAAAGCTAAAACCAGTGCTTCTCAAACTGTTTTAACCATTACCTCTTTTCTTTTGCTAAAATATATTCAACACCCTCTTGCTCCAATTCAGCCAAATTAAATACACCACAAGAAAATTTTTACTGATATCTATTTATCTTATGTCTTTTACTTGTTTGTCACTGGATTGTGGCCATGTTGGGGTTCAGCCATGAAGGGTTTTAGTTGAGCAAATCAGCCCCAGTACTTATCTTTTATTTCTATTTTTACCAAGTCTGGTATTTATTCAGTCAGTTTCTTTTGCTAAACTGCTAAGTTACAGAGATTTAAACAAACTTACACACGTTCTCTCTCTCTTTCTCTCTCTCTCTCTCTCTCTCTCTCTCTCTCTCTCTCTCTCCCTCTCTCTCTCTCTCCCTCTCTCTCTCTCTCCCTCTCCCTCTCTCTCTCTCTCCCTCTCTCTCTCTCTCTCTCTCTCTCTCTCTCAGCTTCCACCGTTTCCGGCTACCATATTCAGTCCCAAGGTTATGGTAGAAGACTCTTACCCAAGATGCTACACAGTGGAACTGAACCTGAAGCTACATTGTTGCAAATCAAGCTTTTTATCCACACAGCCATATCTGTGCATTTAAAGGTTTCTTGTACATAAGCCATTTCCTGAATAAAATATGGAGTGTCAAAAGAACATTTTGAACTTTAATGCTAATTTCAAATTTTGGCACAAGGCCAGCAATTTTGGAAGAGGGGTTTAGTTGATTACATTGACCCCAGTGCTCAACTAGTACTTATTTTATTGACCCCCAAAAAGAAAAATATCTTGAAAATAAGGACAATTAAAAGATATATTTATCATCCCACAAATATCATCTTTCTCTCCAGTACCAGTATAAATCTCAAGATAAGAGTAATTCCATCCACTTTGAGAAGCACTGGCAAAGACAAATGGCTAAGGCTAAGAAAAGAGAGTTAAGGATAAGGTCAGATATTTGAGGTTAGGATGGACTGGCAGTTGAGGCCAAGAAAGACAGGAAAGATTAAAAGCAGACAGCTAGGGCTAAGTACAAACAGACAACCAAGAATATTATCTTTTATGATTTTTTCTGTCTAATTACAACTACTTGTTTGTAAACAACACTCCACCTTTCAAGTTTAAGTCTTTTTTTTTTTTTGTTTAGGAATGAGGGTGCCGCTACATTTTCTTTGCTCTGCTATAAATAGCAATCAAATTTCTCTCAAATCATATCTTATTGTCCAAAATACAAAGAAAGAACATATTGGATAATGTCTTAAATGCTTTATGTATAAATATAAAGATGGGATGTTCATAGTTGGAATGTCTTTGATCACAGGCCTGCTCAAAGACTGACCTGGAGTTAAACAGTTGGCAAATACTGAAGAGTTGTTAATGTATTGGATAGAAATCCTCACAATATTTGGTACGAGTCTCTGTGCTCTGAATTCAAATCATGCTGTGATCGCTTTTACCTTTTATCCATTCAACTCTTCTTGTGGCTTGTAGGGCCATCCAAGCATCTCATTACCATTATTTCTTGTAGCTCCCACTATTCATTTATTCTTTCTCTCCCCTTTTCCTACTAGATGTGAGTAGCCATGCAGATCTTCTACAAGAACCTCCCTTACCTGCCACCTCTTATAGCTCAATCCCTCATCCACCAGCACAAAACCTCCCACATCCCTGGGTTTGTAGTTCTGCAGGCTACATAATGACCTCAATAGTGCAGGTGGCATAAAAAAATCACCCATCCACACTATAAAGTAGTTGTCATTAGGAAGAGCATCCAGTCATAGAAACCATGCCAAAACGGACATTGGAGTTTGATGCAGTCTTTGGGCATATTGGATCCTGTCAAACCATCCAACCCATGCCAGCACAGAACACAGGCATTAAATGATGATGATGATGATGATGAAGGTCAGTGAAAAAGTACCAATCCAAGATGACGGATTAGTTGAACTGTCAAAAAAAATCATCTGGCTGCTTTGTGGTATTTGCCTTGGATCTTTATGCTCAGAGTTCAAATCCTGCTGTCACCTATTTGGGTAAAAGACTTAATCCTTTGCTCAGTTTAACACTACTACCACCACCACCACCACCACCACCACCACCACCTAGCACTTAGGGTACCTTTAGTGGGCCCCACTTTGTTGCAAATATATCGGTTAGATTTTTGAGGATACTTTCTTCCCTTCCTCCTTCCCTCCCATCATTCTTGGTGGTCCTGTAAAGGGTCATTGGCATTGCCTTCTCTCCTGATTAAAATTTTAAAAAATAATAATAAAAAGTTACAACAATCCAGTCTGGCATCCATTATCTCCACAACTAATATTTAATTACTAACGAACAATTAACATTTTAAACTGCATCAAACTTACCAAAAAATAAAAAAATATCAACAAATGAACCCTTTTTCCCCCCTCTATACTCTCCCCAACAGCCTGTTCATCCTAATCTTATCATCTTTCTGGTAGTTAATGCCCAGGGTCACATTTTCTAATTAGACATTTGTGAAGTCACAAAACACACACACACACACACACACACACACACACACACACACACACACACACACACACTTCCTAAGTCCTAATCATACTGACTAATAATAGATACACTTGCAAATTTAATTTGAAAGCTCATCTCTCTTTTTTTCATGTCTCTTGACGAAAACCTTTAACAACAACTCTTAAGAAAATATGTTTCTTCGGTAACAAATCCCCTCCTTCCCTCTCTCTCTGCCACTTCCTCCACCCCAACTGCTTTATCCTTTTTCTGCCAGAATTTCAATTAGTTTTCTCAGTCTTTCCACTTTATCAGTTTATCTAAACAGTAATTTTCTCTAATAGTTTTCTTCTTAATCTCTGCACACTTCCTCCACACCACTCTGTTTCCATGTTTTTTTGAGGTTTTTTTTTTTTTTCTACTAATTTTCATAAGCTTTAGGTCTTTGTGAATGAATTGCAGATGTTTCATGATATATTTTTTAATACTTTTCTTGTTATTGCAGTCTTTATTATTATTATTATTATTATTATTATTGCTGTTGTTGTTTAATGTATGTGAGTGTGCATGTGTGTAATTAATCATATAGGGAGAAAAAAATGATATTGTTATTATGGTTGTCATTATTATTGATTTCAAAGCCTCAGAGCATGGTGTTCTGCTACTAAGATACAGTGTTATGCCATGTTAATTGTATATCTGCAAAATTGAATATTGGACAGCAGCATTCTAAGACTTGTATCTTTTCCTTTTCTTTTTCTGTTTGTTCGAAAGAAAAGTAAAATTCCTAATATTTTCTATGAAATAATGTCAGGAATCTTGTAGTAATGAAATCATTTCTATTGCACTGTGTTATTATCACCGTCATCATTATCATCTTTTTTTTCTTTAGAACAATAATTAGTCTAGTCACTTGCTCTAGCTTTTATTGTGTGTGTGTGTGTGTGTGTGTGTGTGTGTATCCGTCCAACTCATGCCAGCATGGAAAGAGGCCATTAAATGATGATGATGATATGTATGTATTTGTGGGTCTGTGTTTGTCCCCCTACCATCGCTTGACAACTGATGTTGGTGTGTTTACATGCTTGCATGGGTCAGACAGGATTTATTGAGCCAGTTTTCTATGGCTGGATTCCTTTCCTGTTACCAACCCTCACCTGTTTTCAAACAAGGTAATACTTCCCATAACCAGACATCTTTTTCATGGAAGACTGGAAATGAACAATATGCTCATTTACAACTATCACAAGGGTACGTACACACACACACACACACACACAAACACGCACACACACACTCATTCACTCACTCGCTCACTCACATATTTGTGCGTATATATATGCCTGTATAAGTATGTAACTATGTGCATGCATTTGTGTATTTTGATGTATATATGTATATTATAGATGGTCTAGTATGGGTATATACTGTTGTAAAATATTTATATAATGCAGCGTGAAAATTAAAATTTTAATGTATTAATTGATTTATATTTCGTATATAACTATTTATAATATGTATTTTGAATCTACTCTTCGATTTAAAGTTTTCTTCAATTTTACAATAGGATGAATTTATATTGAATTCATTTATTTTGTTCATTGCATGCTTAAGATCGTTAATTGAAATGACCAATGAAACAAATCCATTTTTAAAGGTGTATCCTTTAACTAGTTTTGATTATATCCTTATTTCTCTTCCATTTTAACAAAACCGTCTGACGAACGTGAATGTGAAACTCTGAGTAACAGCTTTTGTTATATTTCTGCTGCTTTTAAATAAAGCATATTACTCTACCCCTGGTATTTGAGTACTCTTTTTTCCACCTTGTTTCACATTTATGTGCTTAACTTCGGTTTATATATATATATATGATGGGAGTCTTTCAGTTTCAATCTACCAGATCTACTCTCTGGGGTTTGATCAACCCAGAGCTATAACAGAAGACCCTTTTCCAAGGTGCCATACAATAGGACTGAACCCAGAGCCATGTGGCTGGGAAGCAAACTTCATTTGTCATTGTTATTTGGACAGCTGCTTCCTCTAATCGGGACAACTTCTAATCAAAACATTCCATCCAATAACAACAAACCAATTTTATTTTCAGACATTATTGTTTCTACAACTACACTATCCAATGAGTCTTTCCTCTTTCAATTTGATACGGTGTTACTTGAGAGAAACTAAGCTGATATTTCTATCAGGTTGAATGAGCACATATAGGCTCCCTTATTGACCCATGGTTTGGCAACAATGATGGTGCTGGTGGTGACAGTAGTATTTATAGCTTAAAGACTACTTGTGGTTGCTTGGCCATGACTATTCCATCTTATTTTCAAACATTGTGTCCATGAAAACATTATCCAGTGTGTCCTTCTTTTTCTGAAATGGTAAGGTGTAATTAGAAGAGAATTCCACTGCTGTTTTTAGCAAATCAAGTGACCATATCTGTTAATTATATAGCTTGTATGTTGGTTTCAAATTTTGGCACAAGGCCAGCAATTCAACTGGTACTTATTTTGTCAATCCTAAAAGAATGAAAGGCAACGTTTGACCTCAGTGGAATTTGAACTCAGAGCGTAAAGATGGACAAAATGCCACTAAGCATTTTACTTGGCATGCTAACAATTCTGTCAGCTTGCCACCTTATATGGCTTATATACTGATTTCTAATTTTGGCACAAGGGCAGCAGTTTGGGGGAGGCTGAGTTGATTACATTGTTTCCAGTGCTCAACTGGTACTTATTCTATCAAACCTGAAAAGATGAAAGACAAAGTTGACCTTGGCAGAATTTGAATTTAGAACTTAAAGACAGAGGAAATGTTAGTAAACATTTTGCCTGGCTTGCTAACATTTCTGCCCTATATAGCTTATATATTGATGGCAAATGGTCAGTTGAAGACGTTAATGTAAAAATGAAAACAAACAAGGGCATTTTAGCATTCAGATTATTTTGTTAAATGTAATGCTTATTTACTCACATTGTTTTGAATTAATCATGCATTGTTTGTAGCATTGAGATTTCAACGAAATGATTGCTTATTTTGAGAATAACATTGTAGGATAGGTATAAGAGGCTAGATCTAAGGCGGTGAGCTGGCAGAATTGTTAGCACGCTGGGCAAAATGCTTAGCAGTATTTCGTCTGCCACTACATTCTGAGTTCAAATTTCGCAAAGGTTGACTTTGCTTTTCATCCTTTGAAGGTTGATAAATTAAGTACTAGTTAAGTACTGGGGTCGGTGTAATTGTCTTACCCCTTCCCTTAAAATTTCAGGCCTTATACCTATAGTAGAAATTTTTTTTTTTTTTAAATAAGAGGCCAGATCTGGCCAGGTTGAACATAGAACAACTGGGTCAGATATGGCCAGCTAAAATGCTAAAGGGATAAACTTTTCCATACCATACCTACAGTCTGTGTAAGCTCTCTCTATCTCTCTCCCTCTCTCTATCTCCCTCTCTCTCTCTCTCTCTCTCTCTCTCTCTCTCACACACACACACACGACAAATGTCTTCACAGTTTGTATCTGCTAAATTTCATTCTCAAGACATTTGTCAATTAGAGGCTTTGGTACAAGGCACTTATCTTAAGTGCTGCCAAGCAAAATTCTCCACCATGTAACTATGTCTACATTGCTATCAGAAATCTTCTGCTCCACAATATTAATACAAATATCTGAATTTGTGCAGCTATGAATCTCATTAAGAATATTTTATGAATAATTTAAAAGATTGTAATCAATCCATTTTAGATCTTACAGATTACTTTCTAAACCACCTCTTCCTCTACTTTCTCTGCTCATCAGGATTGATAAATTATATATTTTAGCTGTCATTGCAAATAACTGATATCATTGTATATTTTTCTCTAATTTGTTTTAAGTAGTTATAATAGACATATGGCTATGTGGTTAAGGAGCTCAGTTTGTAACCATGTGGTTTTGGGTTCAATCCCACTACATGACACCTTGGGCAAGTGTCTTCTACAACCCCAGATTGACCAGTACTCTATGAATGAATTTGGTAGATGGACACTGTTAGAAGACCATCATGTGTGCATATGTGTGTGTGTGTGGGTGTTTGTGTGTATGTATTTGTGTGTATGTGTGTGTGTTATTGTGTGTGTATGTTTGTGTGTGTGTGTGTTAGTCCCTCCACTGTTTGACAACTGATGTTTGTTTGTTTACATGTCTGTAACTTAGCAGTTGAGCAAAAGAGACTGATAAAATTGGTACTAGACTTTAAAAATGTAATTACTGGGATAGCTTTGTTCAACTAAACTCTTCAATGTGCTGTTCCAGTATGGTTGCAGTCCAATGACTGAAATAAGAGAAAATTAAAAGAATATTTTGTTAACAAAATGCTCGAAGCCAATAGTCCTGCACAATTGCATATGAGGCATATCCCAATTTTTCATGCTTGAAATTCATAATGGAGGGTTTGACTAGAAGAGATGTCAAGTTGTGTGAATTATTTCACAGAACTTAATAAGATCAGAGGGGGAATATATTAACTAGCTGCGGTTTTTCTCTGTGATGGATATTGCCTCCAAATCATCTAAAAGCCATTACATGGATGAGATAATTTGACACATATTAGCAATATTTGTGTTTTCCATCCATCACTGAAGTTTAAGTGTGGGAACTATTTCCAAAATATTTCTTAAGACCAATACTGCTAATGTTTTTGTTGTTGTTGTTTAACCCTTGGTCAGCCCCTATGTGATCAAAGTTTCTCCTGCTATAACCATCAACTTTTTCTACTTCTACACTGTCATTGGGTATGATTGTAGGGAGATTTGGTTGTTATTTCTAGGCAGTCAATACATTTTGTAGAGGCTGCATTCTGCACTATATTTTTTTGTATCTATAAATGAAATACACGCACACACACACACACACACACTAACCTATTCCTGTATGATTTATAAAAATAAATAAATTTCCTGAATCATCGTCATATTATATTTATACATCTAATTTGTAGGGATTTTTTCATTCTGTTTTTTTATTAATTTCCCTTCATCTAGATAGCAGCAGTTTGTTTCTTACTCACTGATCATATAACATGCATAAGAAACAGGAAAAGCAAAATATAGCACCATTTCCGTGATAATTCACTGGAAGTTTGAAGGAGAAAAGAATATTCTTTGAATTCCATTACATATATGTTTTATGCTTCCATTTTACATTTGTCACCACCACCACCACCACTGTTTGTAGATATTTATCACCCATCTCAAATAACTTGTTATCCTTGAAGGAATATAACATTGATATTTCTTGTAATATTTCCATGTTTAAATCATGTTTTATTGTGGAGCAGCCTTAAATTATTTTGTTTATAAGAACTGCTATGAAATGTTGTTGTTGTTGAGCCCTGGGTCAACTCTGGTCATGCCAACCAATAATCTAAAGCATTTATGTCAGGACCACCCCAATTTTTAAGGGATGTGTTATTTAAGACAACACTATCTAATGTGCCCTGTCAAAAATATATGCAATGTTGGAAGAAGCTACTCTGTGATTAGTCTACCTGCTAAAAATTGCAGCCACATGTCCCTTAAATTACAGACAGTTACCTTAAAGTAGCAGGGTATGATTTGAAGGGAGATTTAGTTGCTATTTCTAGCAGCTTGAGCACCTCTGAGAGGCTCCCTTGTTGGCATGTATGAATGAAACAATGTAATGAAGTAGGATGCAAATGTATTTTGAAACTTAAGATATGATGTCAATTCCAGTCACATAGTGGTTCTCAACATTTTGTAGTTCAGGGTCCCTTTTCACTGAATGGTGTTTTACAAATATCTCTGCCCATGTTTTGCACACTGACAAAAACCCTTGCAGAAGGTAATTTTGCACACCAGTTTATTGTCCCTTTTCTTCTCCTCCATCCCTGTTCTTTTCTGTTATTGAGTTCAGTATAACTTCATCAACAATCGTGGTTCTTAACCTGGTTTGTTGCATCCCCTAGGAAGTGTTTCCCAACAACAGCATTATGTCTTGACTATATCTACCATTTCTCCATCTATGACTTTGACCGGCCTTTTGGGTTCAGTGTCTCTACTAGCCATAGCTATGCTCATAAAATCTAAAAGCAGCACAGCAGCTTGACTTCCAGAAACATTATTTTTACATTCACATATTTTATCCATAGGGTAAAGGGTAAAGACTCCCTTCAGTCATGAATGACTATGGGATTGCACCTAGAAAGTTCCCCTCCAAAGCACAAGTCCAGGCAAAGTTATTTGTGGAAGACCAGCAGTCGTCCATGCATACCAACTTCCCCTCTCCACACCACCAATGTTGTCCAAGAGAAAGTCAAAGACCGATACAGCTTGGCATGAGTGGTGTTGCAACCCATTTCTACAGCTGAGTGAACTACCGAAGCAATGTCAAAGTGTCTTGCTCAATAACACAATATACAGCTCAGTCTGGAAATTGAACACACACTCTATTGTAAGCCTGATGTTCTAACCCAGACAAGGTTGTTTATGGAAGATCAGAAGTTGCCCATGCATATCAGTCTCCCATCTGTACGCCACCAATATTATCCAAGTTACAGACAAAGGTCGATACAGCTTGGCACCAGCGACATCACAAAACATTTGTACAGCTGAGCAAACTGGAGCAATGTGAAAGTGTCATGCTCAAGAACTCAGTACACAGTTCAGTGTAGGAAACGAAGACACAACCTCTCAATTGTAAGCTTGATGCTCTAACCACAGAGCCATGTGCCTTCACTAGTTCATTCCTATGATTCTAGAACTCTGTGTCAAACAGAGAATTCATCATCTTCATCAACACTACCACCACGACCATCATCATTTCACATCCACTTTCCATGCTGGCATTGCTTGATTGATTTAAGAGAATCCAATGGGGTCACATCTTGCTTCAATGTCTCAGTTTGGTTTCTATGGTTGGACATCCTTCCCAATGCCAACCATTGTACTGCATACAATAAACCCATCATTGTTGAGTGCAGGGGTTAATGTAACCATCTGACCTCCTCACCCAAATTGTGCCTGTATTAGAAACAATTACTACCTCCGCCTTAGCGAAGGCAGAAGTATTGTTTTCAGTTGTGTTTGTTTATTTGTTTGTCCATGGACAAGATATCTCAAGAAGCACTAGATGGATTCAGATGAAACTTTCAGGGATGTTTGGCCTCATGACTGGCACGAACTGATTAGATTTGGGGATTGATCGGGTATGGGACAAGGTATATGGATTATTTTTCCGTTTGAGAGCGATCCAGTTCATTTTTGTATTCTCATTCGTAAGAGCAGTCAATTTTATTTCAGATATTCTCATTTTAAAAATCATCTCAAGCTAATCATTGAGAGGATGCTGGTGTTGCATTGGCAGAGGTTTGCGCTCTCTGAGTGCTCTTATTATTATTGTTATTATTATTTTATGTTTATTTGAAGCCAACAAGAGGGCATCGAGGAGATTGGTCTCAGGTTAAATAACAGCTATGTTTATTTAGGAAATGAGAGTGCAATACAAAAACAAATGCAAAAATAAACAACAAAAATTTCCATTCATGTTTCTCTGTAGACATAGATTAGGTTTGTGTTCTTAGAATGTATGATGACTTCAACAACCTGATGTCTTTCCTCCTTTCTTTGTCTCCTCTCTTTTCCCACCCTCTCTTTGTCTGTCAGTCTCTCTCTCTCTACCTCTCCTTCCACCATCTCTGTTTTACACTAGACACTCTACTATAAACTTCTGAGACAAACATTGGAAAACATTATGCCAAGATACAATTAAGTGTCTTTACAGATGTTTGAACTGATTACTTTCAGGTTATGAATCCAGCGCTTTTAAACATTTAACAGTCACAAGAGAGAGGGAGAGGGAGAGAGAGGTGGTGGTGGAATTGGGGATGATGGGGGGTGCTGGAATGATGAAACAAACTTATAAATAAAACAATAGAGACAAGATGTGTATGGAATAATAATGATATAGTTTGAAGTTCATTTCAGCTACAAATAATAATGATAATAGTATGACGCCATTGGTCGTGAATGACCATGGGTGCACTTGAGAGGTTCCCCTTTGGGGTACAAGTCTGGGTGGAAAGTTGCCTCACCAGTGAATGCACAACCTAGGGTTGTTTTTATGGAAGACTAGCAATTGCTCATGCATACCAACCTCCCCTCTCCATGCCACCGATGTTATCCAAGGGAAAGGCAAAGGCCGATGCAGCTTGGCACCAATGATGTCGCCACTCGTTTTTACAGCTGAGTGAACTGGAGCAATGTGAAATGAAGTGTTTCGCTCAAGAACACAACACGCAGCCTGGTCTGGGAATCGAACTCACAACCTCACCATCATAAGCTCGACACTCTAACCACTAAGCCATGCGCCTTCAAAATAATAATAGTAATGATAATAATAATAGTAATGTAAAAATTTATTAAATAGATGACAGACATCAAATAAATTAGTTACTAGAAGTAAAATCAAACCGAGGAGGGAAATATACAAAGAATTTAGAAAATATACTTTACTAAACTCTTTAATTCTGAAATAAATCTATAATTTATAGCATTCCTCTTCATTGTTTACTCTTTTTTAATTATTTGTTTTTTATCTTTATTTAAAAAATTTTTTTTTGTTTTTGTAACTGAGTTTGGCTAAACAGTTTCTCCAACTAAACTAACTGTTTTGTTGACCAAAATAGATCTCTGGTGTTTCTAGTAGTTGTGGTAGTAGCAACAGAAGTAGTTGTTGTAGTCATTGTCGTGGTAGTTCTCTTTTTTTTTTTTTTTTTTTTGTGAAGTTGTTGATTGTTCTCTTTTAGGTAATAACAAATGGTTCTTGCTTTTTGCTCAACAATAAAGTGAGTCTATTATAGTTATGATCTATGATAACATCTATTTGCAGAATTATTATTATTATTATTATTATTATTATTATTATTATTATTTTCCTTTCTTTTTTATTTTATCTTTTTTTTTTTTTTGCTTTTCTTTTTGCAGAGAAAAACAGTGTGTGATTATATTACATACATATTTATTACTGTCTTCTGTTTCACTCTTGTTTAATGGAAATGTTGTATAAAGAGCCAGGTGTGTGTGTGTGTGTGTTGTAGTTTTATTTCTAATTTTTTTTCTTTTAGGTATTTTGTGTAACATCATGATAGATGGGATAAATTCATATCTGTATGGATCTAAGTGGAGATAAAATGACTCAGGAGATAAATTAAAATGATGTTTCTTGATTTTTTTTTTCCCCTTCACTTTTGTTTTAACACCCCGAATATAAATTTTTATGTTTCATAAATGATGTTTCAGACTAAAGCTGTTTCATTTAATTACAGAGAATGGAAGGAAGGAAGAAAGTGTGTGTGTGAGAGAGAGAGAGGGGGGGAGCAGAGAATGGGAAAGAGAAAGAGGAACAGAAAGAGAGTGTGGGGTAGGGGTCTTTATTGGTTGTGTTTGTGACTATTTCTTCAACCTTTTCTCTTTCATCTCTTAAATTATTTATCAGAACATTTTTACCAGATCTTTGCTGGAAGACTTCTAACTCAATTCCTTTCTGCCAAAACTACATTATTGTATGTCAATATTGTGCTTCTATCACAGATTTGGCAAGTATGGAGAAGGTTATACTTCACTGAGGTTGTCTAATAATGCATGGTGTTTGCCATATTCCATGTACATTTTGTACTAGTTCAGATGTGTTATCAATCTGCCTTTTTTATTTTTATTGGTTTGGTGTAGATTAATGGTTGTTTCACTATTGTACTCTTGGGTGCTCACAAAGAAGAAGCTAATGTCAAGAACATGCTCTCAAGGGTATTGGGTGTTTAGAGGTAGGGGGTGGGCATGACTGTTTTAGGAAAAAATATTTAACCCTTAAGCATTTAAACTAGCCATATCCAGCCAAAATACTCTACTTGTTTTATGTTCAAACTGGCTAGATCTGCTCTCTCACACCTACCCTACAATGTTATTCTAAAAATATACAGTCACATCATTGAAATCTCAAAGCTATGAGATAATGTAATCCAAAACAATGTGAATAGATAAGCATTACATTTGACAGAATAATCTGAATGCTAAAGGGTTAAACCAAGTACAATACATATATTTTAACCCTTTTGATACCAACCTGCCCAAAACCACACTGGTTCTACAATACAAGCTTCTTGTTTTAAAGAGATCTAAATGAAAACTTCCCACCATGTTAATCTATATTCCAAGCACAAGCTTAATGAGGGCACAGTTATTTTACTAGATTTTTCATTATTTTAAAAATTAATTGAAACAAAGGTAGTGTAATTCAACTGCAATATGCTAACAAAAAGGGTTATCGTATTTCTTTAAAAAAAAAATCTTTGTCATGATTAGAATATATGACATTGTGTTATCACTGAACTGAATCAGGACTAATGATGTGCCAAGTTCTAATATAATTTTGTCATATAAACCCAATTTTCTTTAGTAATTTCCATAAAAATTTAATATAGAGGTACTATTTTGCACAGATGTTGAAAGTGGAGAGCACATTGGATAGGATACTATTACGAAATATGAATAGTAAACCACTGTACAAAATACACTTCTTTTGATTAAAATGATCTGCTTTCTTTTTTGTATTTAGACACGGGGTGGAAATGTTTGCAAAATACTATTTTGTGAAAAAGAGCACTGAACTATAAAAATCTGATAAGCACAAATTTAGTAAAAGACTTTAAGCCCATGGTCTTCACAGGTGCTCTGAGATCTGTCAAATTGACAAGTTAATGACATGATCACAGAAAAAATTTCTGAGAGTCGATATTCTGAGGATGAGGGACTAGATAGAAGTGGTTCATGCTGGGCTTTCATAGGAAGAGATTGACACAATATGGGAAATAAGAGAAGGAATAACAATTGGGTCAAGAAGGCTTGAAGTGACACAAAGTTATCCACTTCTGAGGAGTAGTGACCACCATAGTTGCAGTAGAAGAGGCAGAGTGAGGAGGCAGCTTTTTTGTAGGGTTACAGGTTGGAATGTGTCGGCAAATATAATTATTTTCACAAACAATAAAATTATAGATCTCAAACAAACAATACTGTTGACATGAAATTCATCATCATCACCACCACCATCACCACTTTTCATCTGCCTTCTATACTGACATAGGTCAGATGGGTCCTTATGGTCTGGGTCTGCTCAGACTCACTGTCGTTCTAGATGAGTCGGGGACCATATTTCATTTTTGCTTTCCATTTTTGACATGGTTTCTATAGCTGGCTGCTTTTCCTCTCACCAACCACTTTTCAGAGTGTACTGAGTTTATTTTATCATGATACCAGCACAAAAAAGGCTGCCTTGTCCTCAGCAAGACTAAAGAGCCTTCTCTACCTTATGCTGTCTTCATTCATTTGCTAACCACTTTATGTAGTGTACTAAGTATTTTATTGTGGCACCAGCGCAAGAGAGGTTGCTTTGTCATTTTAAAACTAAAAAGTTCTTTCTACTCTAAGTTGCCACCATTCTTTCAAAATAATGTTATCAGGAGGGCGACTAGAAGAAACAAGACCAGAGGTGAGAAGGTGGTAGAGGGAATAGCAGTAGTAGAGATACAGTGGTAGGCAGCTACATGTTGGTTGTTGGTAAAGGAATTGTATCAGAAAGTAGCATGAGTGGCATGACAGGGGAAGAGGGAGTAATGGAAACAAATGAATATGATGTTTGCCAACAATAAGAGATAAAAGGATTAATAAGTGTGTGTGTGTGTGTGTGTGAGAGAGAGAGAGAGAGAAAGTGAGAGAAATGAATAGTTATAAAGTGATGGGCAATGGTAAGAGCAAAACACTTGTAATGTATAGCAGTAAAAATAATTGACAATATCAGAGAGAGAGAGAGAGAGAGAGAGTAATGGATGTGAATGATAAATGTTGGATTAATGAGAGAAAAAGATTGATAGCTGGTTATACAGAAGGATGATGGTAGGAGGATTGGGTACAGACAGATTTGCCATGCAAATCTGTCTGCATCACTAAACAGACAGTATGGTGGGGAAAAGGTAAAGTGATACTGAGTAATGGTCAGAGGGAATTACATATGGACAGACATGACATCATCTTTTATTTCATAGGGGTAGTGATTGAAAAAAAGGGAGAGAAAAATAATGTGGTGGTGATAGAGGGTTGAATATAGACAGATCGTATCTCAATCTCCATCATTACCACCATTTTAACTTTCATTTTTGCCATGCTTAAAAATAGGAGAGCAGGTCTCTTCCAGCACTGCAGATCATAACATATATTCCTTTGTCATCATCTTCATGAGATTCAACTTCATGTGATTAATCTTCACTACCTGGTCTCTTTTCTTTTTGGATTTCCCTTTTTCATATGATTGGTACTTTGTTATAAAACTGACGTTCTCAGTATGCATCATGTCTGTACTGTAGAGCAGTCTAATTCCCCTTAAATCCAGCTTTTCTCTCTACTCATTTCTGCTCCATTATTTATGTACACTAACATTACACATCTAGTGTAGTATGTTCACTTTGTTACTTTCTAACCATGAAAAATTTGTCACATTCAAGGCCCAGTTCTCACTATCATGTAGTATCATACTTCATACACAAAGATTATTTAATCTGTCCTTCATTGTGAGAGAGAAACCCTTTGTTACCAGCAGAGGTAATAACTTCCTGAATTGTTTCCAACCTGTTCCTTCTTCAGCTACCATGCTTTCAATATACTAATTTCCTGTACTAATCTAGTCATCTAAGCAACAAAAGCTATCAGGTGCCACTGTAAAGACTTCTGGACATTTGAAAGAATCTATTCCATGAGTACTATCTGCTCCTGTGCATCTTCCACATATATCCTTCATGCATCCCTAGTTTGCACTAGATATACTACACAGAATTTCTAGTTGCATCTCTGTATATCAATCATAACCATTTTTCTGATGGCAACAATATCATGACTTCTCTGCTCACTAAAATTTTAAAATTTATTTTGAGGCTTTTAAATTCCAAGTTTTGCTCTCATAGAGAAGAAATTCTGTGCTTCCATGGAATTCCATAGTTTCAGTTATAAGAAATAAACTGTCAGTATACAAGCATTCCCATGGAAAGCTGATCTTAAACATCTCTGTCATAGCTTGGAGGAATGTAATAAACAGTGGAAAGCTGAGAACTGAGCTGTAGTTGATTGATCCTCATCTGCATGCTAAGTTCCTTGATATACACTTTGCTGACTTCACCACCTTGTTGACTTCACCCCTTGCATGTATTTATTTCCCTCCTGTTTCTTCAGCAACCACCTGACTACATAACATGGAACCCTGTCAAAGGTGTTCCCCAGGTCAACAAATGCTAGCTGAAGTGACTTACTCCTATTAACCACTATCAATAATTTCTTTCTCTTTTCATATTGGCATCTTCCAAAAAGTGTTTTTTTTTTTTTTTTGCTTTGTTTGGTTTCTGTTTTTGTTAATCTTCATTTGAGAGAGTAGACAGAATTTGTGTAAGTATTACTTGGAATATTATACTATATAGTGTATGATTATATAGTCTTCTAGTCAAGAATTACGGTACCTGAGTAGATAAAGTATCAGCAACTCAGTTCATTGATTAGTTTCTGTTCTACTACTGGGTGGCACCTATGCCTTTAGCTAAACCTCTGACCATTACTTGTTTTGGTCGATCTAGCTGCTGATTAAATATTTAAGAAGACAATACCAGGAGATGTTGGAGTAACTGGTAACTGATATGTAATTTGATGATTTACAATTCTGAAATCAAATCTTGCCAAGTTTATTTGTGTATTTATTCAGTCTGTAGAGAAGGTGCTGCTAGGTGATAAAAATCTTAACTAAATCTGTTCTGAAACAGAGCAGAAGATAATTTATTGATCTTGTATTCTGCTATTGTAACTTACTATTAAATCTGACACATTGGATACCGTAGTCTTAAGAGGCACCATTCCTGAAAGTGGTCATGACTGGAAAATATTTAATCATAGTTCTGTTCACTCAGGGTTAACTTGGTACTAAGCAGCTACAATAACAAATACTAGATCTAAAAATTGTGCAACTTTTATAAATATTCACAAGATCCAAGCCAGAGAAACCTCACACCTCAGCAACTTAATACCATAGCAGTTAACAGAATCTTATGGTGTGTGTTCTAATGAGGAATATTGTTACATCATCTGAAGAGAAACATATAAATCATCTTGCAGGCAGAAAGGAGAGATAACACAAGGCCTAAACCGTATTTAATTAATTGGGATTTTGAAGCTGCCATCCTTACCAACCTTGAGCTAATACTTTCTTATCATCACTGCAGAGATAATTTTGATTGATTTACTATTTTTTGCTCATGGTAATATGATTGCAATGACTTAACTACTTGTTAGATATAGTTTCATGTTCTTTTAGTCCTGTTCCTAATTGTGCACTCTGATATTCTAACTAACCAAGGAGCAGGTGGTGGCATCCAAGGATCAGATGGTGTTAGTGTGGTGTTGGTCTTTAGCTCTGGGTCAGCTCTGATCAAGCAGAAGAAATACGATAAAAAATATTCCAACCAAGGCCATTGCATCTTATTTCCAGTCATTGTGCATCACAAGCCACAATGTCTAATATGCCTTTCCTTTTTTAACATGGTAGGGTGAGATTGGAAGGATATTTGCTTGCTATGTATTGTAGGTCAAGCAACTGTATAGAGGTTCTCTCACTACTTTTGGTGTTAAATTGGGGAGCATATTATTTCTACTTCTCACTCATATTTTATACCAAAAGTATCGAATTGTAAAACCAATGAATTAACAATCTTATTCAAATGATATTAGCATGGCAAGAATTTAACCCTTTCGATGCCAACCTATTTGAGATTGTCCATGATTCTATGATACATACTTTATATTTTAAAGTAATCTAAATTGAAACCTTTCATAGCAAATTATGTTTCAAACACCAGTTTAATAATGGCAAAGTTATTTTACTAAATTCTTTGTTATTTTTATATTAATTGCAACAATGGCAGTGTATTTCAACAGAAATGTAGTCACAAAATGTTTGGACTATAACTTTTAACTTAAGATATGGAAGAGACAGGAGAGGTAGTAGAAGTTGTTGTTGTTCTGTAACCCCTTGTCAGACCATCTCAAGTAGATGGACATTAAGGCATATTGGTAGTTAGTCAATTGCTTGGGCGGAACCTATCCCAACCTAGTCAGACCTACTGATGATGAATAATGATTTTATGGTTATAAAAAACTCATTATTTTGTAGAGATGCTAAAATTTTAATGTCTTCTTCTCCTTTCTCTTCATCAATCTCAAATGATTTTGAGTTTTTTTTCTTTTCAATTAAAATTACATAAATTAACATTCTTTTTCTATCAGCCATTAATAATCTGATGAACTCTTGTTTATATAAGACACCAATTATTTATGATTTTAATACACTCCATGGAATTACTGTTCATTTTAACTTTAATTGTACATAAACAAACATCATTTATTTCTATAAAATAATGAGGAGGAGGAGGAGGAGGGGGAGTAGAAGAAGAAGAAGAAGAATGGTTTCAAATTTTGGCACATGGCCAGCAAGTTTAGGGAGGGGGTAATTTGATTACATTGACTCCACTGCTTGACTGGTGCTTATTTTATCAAATCCGAAAGGATGTGAAACAAAATGGACTTCAGTGGAATTTGAACTCAGAACTAAAAGGATGGATGATTCTGCCAGCCTTGCTTCCTTAATGATAACAATAATAGTTGTCATCATTGCTGTTCCTGCCATTGTCACTGTTTTGGTGTTTGTGCTATATTGATGATCTATCCTGTTTAATTATACTTCCTGTAAAGACACATCCAATGATCTAGGGTGAAAAGCATTTTTTGTCCCTTTTCCTATAAAAATCCTTTTATGCTATACATATCTCTATTTTTTTTTTTTGTGGAGGCGCAATGACCCAGTGGTTAGGGCAGCGGATTCGTGGTCACAGGATTGCGGTTTTGATTCCCAGACTGGGCGTTGTGAATGTTTATTGAGTGTAAACACCTAAAGCTCCATGAGGTTCCGGCAGGGGATGGTGGCAAACCCTGCTGTACTCTTTCACCACAACTTTCTCTTACTCTTTCTTCTTGTTCCTGTTGTACCTGTATTTCAAGGGACCAGCCTTGTCACACTGTGTCACGCTGAATATCTCTGAGAACTACGTTAAGGGTACACGTGTCTGTGGAGTGCTCAGCCATTTGCACGTTAATTTCACGAGCTGGCTGTTCCACTGATCGGATCAACTGGAACCCTCGTCGTCGTGACCGACGGAGTGCCTATCAATCCCTATTTTGTATTCAGTATTTTCAGGGATATTTCAAGCTCAATCAAATGAAATTGATTAAGATCTCCCAGACTAAAATCCACTTTCTGACATTTGCTCTCAAATTCTTTGCTCAGTTCCTAAAACACTAGTGATGATTAGCAGGATTATGACCATGTTAGCTTCATTTTTTGCAACATTTCAGAATTTCATGCTTCAAATTGGTATAATACTCTACTTTTTCTTCACCATTTTCTTGATTTTGGTATCAAATAGGCATTCCAAGAAATGTATGCTTTCTTCTTAATAATTATAATACCACACTTGTACATTTATTCTCCCTTTAGTTTATGTAGGAAAGTGTTATAATCACCTTGCTTTGTCATATTTGAGGACTTCCATTTCTATTTCCTCAATCTTTTCTGTGTATACAATGCAGAACCTCTGGCAAAAAAAAAAAAGTAAATTCCAGTGCAGCCAAGTACTGAGTCAGGGGTTTTGACCAACCCTCTCCATTCAAGAAAATACTGGTCTTGTGTCTTAATGAAACCATTATTATTATTTCTGATTTGATTCAGATTCATTCTTATTCCCGGTAGAATTTATGTCACTACCTGTATCCTTGGGTATCTGTGGTATTGAGCTGAAGCTATTTTGGCTCATTGTGTAGTGCTCAAAAAAAAAAGAAAAATCTGTCCATGGTAAAATATGCCATCGAAAATTAGACTCGGCAACGACATGTTGAGACCATTCTCTGGCCGAGGCGATGTAGTGGCCTGGATAAAGAAGGCGATGTAGTGGCCTGGATAAAGAAGGCGAAGCTAGTAGCTTAATTACAGGGGATACAGGACATAGCCAGCCTCCTACCATTGTATTTAGAAGGTAGTGCGCTGAGCCTGTATCTAGAGATGTCAAGACGAGCAGCAAAAGGTCAAAAAGCTCAAGGAACAGCTGAAAGTTGCTTATACAGAGGGAGTTTTAAGGCATATAGTAAGCTCAGAAGCATGATGGGGGACCATAGAACAGGTCGAGGACTATGTGAGTGAGATTAGGAGATTAGTGGCTTTAGCAGGGACTTCTGGCGAGGCAATGGAGAGTGTTGTGAGGTTGACTTTTGTGACCGGATTTCCCAATCACATCTCAATAAGTTTGCAGCAACTGCCAGGTATCCACACCATGCTGGTGAGAAAGTTGATAGAGCATACTCGCATCATGACTCAGAACAATACAATGTAGTTTGTATGATGATGGAGACGAAAACAACGAAGAGGCAAATCGAAACTAACAGGAAGAAGAATGAGGCAAGAGAAGCTGGGCGAACGATGACGGGACCATGTTTCAGGTGTCGGGGTCCTCATATAGTCAGAGACTACACGGCACCGAGATTGGAAGTGGTGTGCTACTGGTGTGATGAACCAGGACACATTGCTAACCAGTGTAAACAGGGAAACGGATGGAGGGGAGCTACTGTCCCAGTAGCTTCCCCATCAACTGATTAGGGAAAAGAAGAGTGACAGCAGTGAACTCTCGTAACAATGTATCAGTGGAAGGAATGCTGCATTGCATCCTAGACATCAAGAGGGTTGTGAGCTCCTCCAATGACAAAAAACAAAGAGAGGAAGAGGCTGGCACTGCATCCTTGCAACAATCCCAAATAGAGCATCATCTACCTAAATGGCTGGAAGACTATAAAAGGGATGTAAGTGATAGTGATTGTTAGATTGGGGAGGGGATGTGTAGTATTGAGCTGAAGCTGTGGTGAAGGCGGAAGTAGGAGAGTGGGTGGCGAGCTGGCAAAATCAATACCACGCCAGGAAAAATGCTTAGCAGCATTTCTTCTGATTTTATGTTCTGAGTCCAAATTGGGTTGACTTTGCATTTCTGAGTTCAAAAGGGTTGACTTTGCATTTCGTCCTTTTGAAATTAAGTATCAGTTTGGTACTAGGCTTGATGGAATTAATTTATCCCACTCCCTCTGAAATTACTAGACTTCTGCCAAAATTTTAAATCATCGTCATCATTAATTATTATTATTATTATTATTATTATTATTATTATAGACATTGCATAGTATACAATATCATGAGGTTGTTGATTGACGATATTGTATCTACCGGGAGTTTGTACTGTTTGTCAAGTCACAACAAGGACCTCAGACAGACAGTACTTTACGCAATATGCGTGCGGTTCCAAATAATGCCAACTTTTGCAATACATCTAGATTGTAAGGTATCTCTAAAGTTTTCAGATGGTTTTTCATATTGGGTGGTATTGAACCCAATGAAACCATTATTATTAAGGTGGCAAGCTGGCAGAATAGTTAGCACACCAGGCAAAATGCTGAGCAGCATTTCATCTGTCTTATGTTCTGAGTTCAAATTCCGCTGAGGTCAAATTTACCTTTCACCCTTTCGAGGTCGATAAAATAAGTTCCAATTGAATATTGGGGTTAATATAATTGATTTAATCCTTTTTCCTAAAACTGGCCTTGTGCCTATAGTAGAAAGGATTATTATTGTTATTATTATTATTATTATTATTATCATTATTAAGGTAGTGAGCTGGCAGAATCATTAGCACACTGGACGAAGTGCTTAGCAGTTTTTCGCCCGTTGCTATGTTCTGAGTTCAAATTTTGCTAAGGTTGACTTTGCCTTTCATTCTTTTGGGGTCAATAAATTAGGTACCAGTCAACATACTGAGGTCGGTGTGATCGACTAACCCCACACCCCTCAAATTTCAGGACTTGTGCCTGTAGTAGAAAGGATTATTATTATTATTGTTATTATTATTATTGAGGAGTTTTTTTTTTTTATTGCACATTTACTTTTGCTATACAACCAAGCACAGTGTTATTGCTCTTTTTTTCTGTGTGTGTTTTCTTGTGTATTGAAACTCTTCTACAATGTCTACTTGAGATATTTTTTCCCTTTGTTGTTTATGTGTATAGTTATTAGAGTTTCAGTTAGATATTTGTCTGCATCTCTTTCTTTATCATTCCCAAGTTAACTATTATGATGGGGATTGTTTTTGCTTTCAATCTCCACATTTCTGGTTATCTCTTTTTCCATTTCTTGAAATGTGGATAATTTCTCCTTCTCTCCCAGACAGATATTGTCATTTGTTGGAATTGATATGTTGATTAGAAGATATTTTTGGTTTTTATATACAATATTCTTTTGAAAATAATCTCTGGACATCTTTTTCTTTTTTTACTCTATCCTCCCAATCTGTATAAACTGACATGTCTCAGAGTTTGGCCATTTTATTATTATTATTATTATTATTAGTAGTAGTAGTAGTAGTAGTAGTAGTAGTAGTTTAGGTGCAGGCATGGCTATGTGGTTAAAAAACTTGCTTCGCAACCACATGGTTTGTGGTTTAGTTGCACTGCATTGTACCTTGGGCAAGTGTCTTCTATTTATGTCCCCTTCCCCTCCGCCCATAAGTCAATCAGTCTTGCGAGTAAATTTGGTTAGCAGAAACTGTATGGAAGCCCATTATATGTGTTTGCCTCTGTGTGTGTGTGTGTGTGTGTCTCCCACTGTCTCTTGACAATCAGTTTTAGTTTGTTTATATACCTTTGTAACTTAGCAGTTCAGCAAAAAAGACTAATAAAATAAATATCAGACTTAAAAATAAGTATGACTGATGATTTGTGTGATTAAGCCATTCAAGGAGGTGCCCCAGTATGGCCACAGTCCAATGACTGAAACAAGTAAAAGATAAAAGATTATGGGAGAATCAATAATGTAGGTGAGAAAAGGTCTTGTGGTGTCTCTATTTTGAGCTTCAGACCTTTTGGGTTGACTATTCGTTTCATTATCCTGGGCTAAATAAAATAAGTATAAGTCAAATAGTAAGATCGATGTAGTCAACTGTAGCCTCTACCAAATTTGTGGCCTTATATCTTTTAGCTATCATTCAAGCTGACAGAATTGTTAGCATGTCATTCAAAATGTTTAGTGGCATTTCTTCTGGCTCTGTACATTCTGAATTAAAATTTGACTTTGCTTTTCATTCTTTCGAGGTTGATAAAGTAATGTACCAGTTGAGCAATGGATTTGATGTAATCAACAAATCTCCTTCACTAAAATTGCTGGCCTTGTACCAAAATTAGAGAGAATTATTAAAAAGTTGGTGGGCAGTTTGGAACATTAGTGAGTTATTTGGCAAGTCTTAGTTTTAATTTCAGTGCCAAATTAGAAGCACTTTCTTCTAATTTCCAGTTTCTGAAAGATATTGAGATACATTTCCAAATAGGAAACCATTTCACGGCAGAGGTATATGCGGCTGACATCACTGACTGGTGGGAAGTCACTCTATGGTGTTTATTATGTTGCTTGTTATCTTAGTGATTTAGGTTGGATGCTTTATCAGAGACATTCTATATTTATTAATAATTTACATCTATTGGAGAGACAGTTTTAACAAATTTGGATATGTTTCTGTTGTTAGAGCAAATGGTTTTTAAATACTAGGGGCCCTATATATTGCTGACTACCATCACCTATGAATTAGCAGTGAAACTTGAACCTATTGTCACCCTAGTAGAGTGAGGCAAGTATAGTTATGTACAGAATGGCTACAGCAAACTTTTAACCTTTAATAAAGTAAACAATAAGATCCAAGAAAATTAGTGATGGCTTACATAAGCAATTAATAAATATAAAAAGTCCCAAAGTGAAATATATTAGTTTCCTATGAGGAAGAGATAAAGTCAAACATTTTAGACTGCACTCTTCGTCATAGAGTGATGTTATCTGAGAGTAACAAACGATGCACTAGAAAACTTGTCCCAATATACCTGTTGCTGAGAATCAAGTCCACTAAGCTATAATATTTTAGACTGGCCTTCGTGCTGGTGGCACGTAAAAGCACCTACTACACTCTCGGAGTGGTTGGCGTTAGGAAGGGCATCCAGCTGTAGAAACTCTGCCAAATCAGATTGGAGCCTGGTGTAGCCATCTGGTTCACCAGTCCTCAGTCAAATCGTCCAACCCATGCTAGCATGGAAAGCAGACGTTAAATGATGATGATGATGATGGTGATGATGACGATGGGTTATGAATCATTGCTAAAGACCATCTGCACAGGAAGTGTGGAAGGGAAAAGAGCAAGAAGTTGTCAAAATATTTGTGGACTGACAATATCAATGAATGGAGTGGGACCAAGACTCCTTGACTCCTTATTATGTGGTATTTAGTTCCTGCATGTAAGAACATAACTGAAGAAGCTTCCTGAACATTTGAAAATAATGAAGAATTTAGTAAAATAACAGTTGTTATTTAACTGATGTTTGGAACATAAATTAACATGAAAGATTTTAATTTAGATAGTTTTGAAACAGGAAGTTTGTACCATCAGGCAGGTTGGTTAAATTTTATTAAAAGATATATCATGGAATCCCAGAAGTTTTTCATTGAACCCTAGGATTCCTCAGACCCCACTTAAGATAATGTAATTCTAAAAAATCAGGATGGTTCAGGTAAAATGCCCTTGATCATAGACCTGCTTGGGGCTTAACAACAATAACAAAAATGACAGGAAGTAATGACAACTACAACAACAACAGCAACAGAAATGACAGTAAGTAAATCTGTTGCTAGAAAAATATCTGCAAATAAGTATTGTGTATGTGATGCAGAGAAAGCCATCATATTGTTGCTGTGGTAACTGTTATAACCAGACAGAATCTGTAGACTGATGCAAGCATCAGAAAACAAACGGTTGATTTGATGTTTATAGTGTTGATAGTGTTAAAGTTAATTGTGAAGTAATGGAGAAATATCATGAGTGTTTGGTAAATGTATATATGTGTGTGTATGTATATATATATGAGTGTATGCATGTGTAGATGTGTGTATGTATGTGTATATATATGAATGTATATGTGTGCGTATTATCTTTATGTATATGTGTATGTATGTATTCATATGTAGGTATGTATGTAATTGAAAAATTCCCAAGAAATGTTTACATCTCTATATTTATGAAGCTATTTATCTATCTATCTGGTTGGTTATTAGTCTGTGTGTCAGTCTGGATGTTTACTTATCTAACTATAAAAAAATGTATCTATCTTTCTATTCACCTTTCTTTTTACCTTTTTCTCTTCTATCTGCACACTTTCTTTAACCTATCCATTTGTCTATGTATAACTACCCGTCAATATCTATATATCTATCCATATTTATCTGTCTGTTCGTCCGTCCATTCATCCGTCCGTCCGTCCATCCATCCATCCACTAATCATCTATTGATTTAATTCTTTATTTATCAAACTTTCTATCTTCCTGCACTCCTGTCTGTCTGCCGGCCTGTTATCTATCTATCTGTTTGTCTATTTACACATCAGTCTGTCTGTATGTTCCTTCCAACTCTACCTTGTAGTCATTTGTCAGCTTTTATGTCCACCAGAACACCATTTATTCCTTCCTTCTGAGTGAGAATTGAAACTTAGCTACTTGTGTAGACATGCTAATGCACAAAACCTGTTGCAATACCATTTTATTATTGATTAATCCCGTTAAAACGACAATTCCAACTTGAGTCAGGTTTAAATGTTTTCTTTAATAATGATTTCTGACACTAGCACAAGGCCAGATGTTTCTGAAAACAGGAAACAAATTATTACATCAACACTGGTATTTGACTCTTATTTTATTGTCACCAGAATGATGAGAAACATTCCATTGAAGTAAGAACCATAGGTGCTGGTATGGTTGTGTAGTTAAGAAGTTCACTTTGCACCCATGTACTTAATTTCAATGCATGTTATCTTGGGCAAATGTGTTTTACTATCGTCCTAGGTTGACCTGTGCATTTTGTATAGAATTTGTAGACAGAAACTGTACAGCCTGGTAGGATTTGAAATAACTTACAAAGTAATCAAAACAAATTCTGCTAAGTATTTGGTCCCATACTTCACTATTTCTTTCATTGCTACCAGTGCATTAAAAGAATGATTGACATTTCAAAGACGAAGATGAAGGACAGTAACATTGAAATTAAATGATAAGATATATAAAGTAGATAATGAATGTGTAGGTCCTAAAAGTGGGACAAAAGTAATTATGTTAATTATGCATATATTACAAAAGAAGGAAGGTCACATTGGGTTAATCAGCATTATCAAATCATTTATACCATTATATTCTTCTGTTTAGTGTATGTATCTTTTTTCTGTGCAGTAATGGTGAGCAATAAATGAAACTATAATGATATGTAATTTATTAGTTTTGTTATTTTCACTTGAATGCTCTAATTTTCATTTATTTATATATATATATATATATATATATATATATATATATATATATATTTTCTTTGAACAAATGTTTGTGACCAATCAAGTACCATTGCACCAAATATCTTACTAATGTTTCTAAATAAATAAATATGTAACCCAGTTTAATAATGTCTGTCTGTAATTCAATAGTCTGTTAGCCTTGAAGCCACTCACAAATGTGACACTGTTCTTCCTCTGCAGTCATTTTCTATAAATAATGGGAAAGTATGAAGAGGAGAACCTATTGTTCTCTAACTAACTTATTAACCATCTCTCTCTCAGCCACACATTCATTCTTGTCAGATAAATCTTGTTTCTATCCATTGGATGAATATATGAGTGGGTGCTGCAAAGTTCCTGGCTTAAGGGTGTTGCAAAAGACCTGGTTGGAAGTCTACCTTCCAAGTTCTTTTACAAGGCTTAGAAAAACTGAAGGACTGCTTCAATAAGTGTGTGAATCTGAGAGGGGAAAATGTTGAATAAAATCATATTTAACTGATCTTCCTTTGTATTTTCTTTTACCCACAGCCAGGAACTTTTCAGAACCCCCTCGAATTTCATTTCTGGGGTTTCCTAATTGCTTTTCTTACACAATTCATTGTTATTACAGCAACGAAACATTATTATTTCTCAGCCATCTTTGACAAGACTTCATGCTAAAATAAATAACTAAATCTCTAAATCTTAGTTATTTGTTATTGTGGTAAGAGTGTAATTTCTTTTTTTTTTTTTGTTTACATCTTCTTTTCTCTTTATCTCTAAATTTCTTTAATTTTTGTCATCATCATTTCCAGTGTGAGCTGTTAAAAATAACATTAGAATCACCAAAACCATTGCTACCAATGGCATAGAACCATAGCCAAAAACATTAAAATCCATAGAGTTGGTCAGCATTGGCAAAAACAAAAAACTTAATAGAATCCATAGTGTAAGGTAAATTAATATAAATGGACACAGTAATCAAACCATGTAGTCTCTGGTTCAGTCCCACTGCAAGACACCTTAGCAAGTATCTTATAATATAGCCCCTGGGTCAACCAAAGCTTTGTGAGTGAATTTAGTTAATGGAAATTGTTTGGAAGCCTGTAGTGTGTGTGTGTATTTGTCCCCTCCCGGTAACTTAACATTTCAGCAAAAGAGCCACACTTAAAGACAAATACTAGGGTTAATTTTTTTTAGACTAAACCCTTCCAAGCAGTGCCCCAGCATGGCCACAGTCTAATAACTGGATCAAATATAAGTTAAAAGATGTTCCATTCTTATATTCCCTTTTCACAAGCCTTGTCATTGAAATAGATGGAAAATGTGTGAAGGCTAGTTGTATGGATTGTAGCTGTAATTCAAAGGTCCAGCACTATCACATTCTGTCATGCTGATTCAGCCTGATTGTATAAATTACTATGGTATATTCAACCACTTATATGTAAATTTTGCAGAGATGTAGTTCATTTAATTGAACAACTAAATGTTCATCATTGAAGCTAGCAGAGAATCTGTTGTTCTTTTACTCACTTCAGTCATTACATTAGCTCCAATGCTCAACAGGTACTTTTTTTTTATCAACCTGCAAAAAAATGAAGGGCAAAATTAACCTTGGTGGAATTTGAACTCAGAATGCAAAGACAGACAAAATGCCACTAAGCATTTTGCTCAGTGTGCTAACAATTCTGATAGCTTGCTGCCTTGATGATGATGACAACGACGACGATGACTAGAAAAGCACTCGGAGAGCGCAGACCTCCGCCAAGCAACTCATTTCCACCCATATACACGCATGCTGAAAATCACCCAATTTCCCAAACCAATGCCAGCAAAAACATAGCCTCCTTGGCGGATTTTTAAAAAAAACACGCAGCCATATGAATTAAAGAAAAAAAAAGCCCTTTAAAAACAGGAATCATCTGAAGCAGTTATAATACATCAATGACAACAGCAAGCTAGTTTCACAGTGGCAGTGGAGGGAGCAAGGCCTGAGATTTTTTAGTCAATCTCAATAGTCAAGGCCTGTCATGTCATTCTCCACAGACCTCCACCAAGCAGCACATTTTAAGATAGATATGTGAGTAAAATTACTAATAGAGAAACAAAAATAAACTTTGGAAACAACAACGCCACCATAGGTTAAGTAGAAATGATGAACATGTTTTCAAGGGAGATAATCAAAGAACGTAACATTGTAATACTTCATGTAAAGTAAATATAACAAATGAAAAATCCTTCAAGAATCCATAAAAATTCCGGGATCACTACCAAAATTTCATCATCTGTTCCTTGTGTCATTACCAACTTTTCCTGTAAGTTTCATCAAATACTGTTCACAACATTTTGAGTTATTTTGCACACAGATGGACAGGCCAACGCCGATGAAAACATAACCTCCTTCCTTGGCGGAGGTAATAATAATAATAATAATAATTCTTTCTGCTATAGGCACAAGGCCCAAAATTTGCAAAGTGGGGCCTAGTCAGATTCAATAACCCCCATGTTCAATTGGTACTTATTTTATTGACCCCAAAAGGACAAAAGGCAAAAGTTGACCTCAGCAGCATTTTGTCCAGTGTGATAACAATTCTGCCAGTTTGCTGCCTTAATAATAATAATAATAATAATAATAATAATAATAATAATAATAATAGAGTCAAAATTAAAAGAAGAGTGCCATTGTCATCTAGTGAATGATATTTCGACATCTTGTGTGTCTTCAACAGGTTCAAAAAATAATTTTGTCAATCTATTATTATTTTTTGAACCTGTTGAAGACACACAAGATGTCGAAATATTATTCATTAGATGACAATGGCACACTTCTTTTAATTTTGACTCTATATCTTCTGGAGGAGTTACCTCAATCTTATATATGATAATAATAATAATAATAATAATAATAATAATAATAATAATAAATTTTTTTTAAATACATATTTTACCTGTGAATTTGCGTATGTAAACTGGGAATGCATACAATGAGCTTCTCTGCCCTAAGTGTACGGAAAAACACTTGGCGAGAAATGGAAGAAAATTTGAAGAAAGAAGAAAAAAAACAACATAATAGTGATAATGATAATAATAATGGTTTCAAATTTTGCTACAAAGGCAGCCATTTTGGGGAGGGAACTTGTTGATTACATCAATCCCAGTGTTTCACTGGTACTTAATTTATCAACCCTGAAAGGATGAATGACTAAGTTAACATCAGCAGAATTTGAACTCAGAACAATAATGACAAGCGAAATACTGCTAAGCATTTTGCCCAACATGCTAATGATTCTGCCAGCTTGCTACCTGAAGAATAATAATAATGATGATGGTGGTGGTGGTGGTGGTGGTGATTGTGGCGCCGTCGTCGTCGTCTTCTTCTTCTTCTTTTAACATCTGTTTTCCATGTTGGCATGGGTAGGATGGTTTAACCAGAGCTGGGAAACTGGATAGCTGCACTAGGTCCCAGTCTGATTTGGCTTGGTTTCTATAGTTGGATGTCCTTCCTAATTCCAAACACTTTACAGCCTGTGCTGGGTGTTTTTAATGTGGCATTGGCATGAACACTCTTATGTGACACCAGCACTATTGCTTTTTGAATCCAAGGTCAGAAATTTGAATGGAAAGAGTATAGTCCATTATACTGATACTTTACTTTATTGACCTAGAAAAGGATGAAAGGCAAAGTTGACCTTAGTGGAATTTGAAATGAGCATGTAATTCCTGGAACACTACCTTTTAGAGTTTCAGTCGATTATATTTGCCTACTAATATTTGTATTTGATCCTTATTTAATCAACCTTCAATAGACAGGAAAGTAAAATTGTGCACGCGTGCTTATGAAGGTATATGTGTATGTAGTAGTATGTTTATAAGTAGTTTATGTAAATGATAACATTCATTAATTTGATTTTGTTTAATTTCAAATCTCATTGGATGAAAATCTATTTCTATTAAAAAGTGAAAAATCTAATCATCTATTACGTTTTGAATATAAATAATTAGATTTAAGATATCTTCCTAATAAAACCAGCATGTTATTTATGAATTGCAAGTTTTTTTTTCTCTTTCTTTGTATTATTTTTCTTATGTTTAGTTGCATAGTTATTTTGGTTTCTCCTGATTTATATTTTTGGTTTGGTTTGAATAAGCTTTTTCTTTTCTTTTTTCTTTTTTTCACCTAGAAGAATTTCAGCTTTTGAGGCGACACTGTGAAATCACAAATATATAATAATGATAATGAGACAACCTACAGAAACTTATTTATCATTTCTCTAATAGTAATTATCAAATGACCTTCTATTTCTTCAATGATACTTATCTAAGCCCATAAAGAAAATTACTAATTATACTTTAGCCAAAGCAATCAACATGGCTAGAGCAAGTTAATATGGTAGACTCTATGTAGTCACTCAACTTGCTAGAAATAACTGCTAAATCTCTCTAATACAATACCCGACCATTTGAAATATAATAGGAAGAACACATTGGAAAATTGAATCCTAGATACAGATATCTAAAAAAAAAGTCAAAGCAAAAAACAAAGATGAGATGGTCATGGCTAGGATACATTTGACCACAGGTCTACTTTATCAGAGCAGTGTTGGGACTAACTAACAGTAAAAACAACAGCAACAATAACAGAGTGGTTAACCTTGATTATGTCTAGTAGCATGCATTTTATTTTTTATCTTATCTTAACAGTTCATATAATATAGAAATAGATTTCAGTAAACAAGATGTTTTCAGATGGAATCTACTGGAATCTACTTTTACTTTGTTCTTTCTTTCTTTCTTTCTTTCTTTCTGTCTTTCTTTCTTTCTTTCTTTACTTATTTATTTATTTATTCTTTCTCTTGGTATTTCCTTGATGTTCCAATTCCATAATCTTTCAGCAAGAACCTAAATGTGTATAAATTGACTGACTGACTGTTTCCTATTTTTCTGAACTATCACCAGGACATGACTGGAGAAGCAATAATCTATTTTGATAGCAACTTTAGGGTGCTTTAAGGTTTTGAGGGAGCTTCTTGACATCAGGCATAGGGAATTCTTCCCTCCTACCTACCATTAGATTTAAAATTGTCTGCTAATAAAGCCTTTGGAAACTGAAGGAATGAAAGTCATTTAGGCTTTAAACCAAAGCAGTAATTTAATATATTTACTTTAGTAAAATGCAAGAAATAAATCATTTTCAATTGTAGAACTTGAAATAGATAAAGCTGTAAACAACAGCATGTATAAAATATTGGGTTAAAAACACCTTTGATGGGAAAATTTGAAGGCTAATTGTGGGACACAAGCCTACATCTTCTGTAAATGTGAAAGATGTTCTACCATTGTACTAAAGCAATCCTTCAGATTTCTCCATCCATTTAAAAAGCTTTGATACTTACCAGCAAAAATTTTATGTTGTTATGTCATAAGAATTTAGAAACGTCAAGACGAGATAATTTGTAAATTGTAGTGCACCTGAGCACTATATGCAATAAGCTGCTGCTGCTGCTGCTGCTGCTGCTGCTGCTGCTGCTTCTTCTTCTTCTTCTTCTTCTTCTTCTTTTTCTTTTTCTTCTTCTTCTTCTTCTTCTTCTTCTTCTTCTTCTTCTTCTTCTTATTGAGTGAAAGAGCAGTGCATGCCATCAAAGTGACACAGGAGTAAAATATATGAAGCTCAGTATACCCATCATGACTACCCATCTGATAAGGGTACACCAGGCACATGCATCACAACCACATGTGCACAACATGGTGATCTCATATCAAGATAAACAGCGCATGACCTTGCAGGTGGGGCCCAGTTAGAATTTTCTTCAGGTCAAGTGGCCCATCCCACTCAAAAGGTCCCTGAATAAGGTGTGTTTAAGGATGTTGAACAAAACACCCATATTTCCAGAGGTGAATTATTTAAACCCCAAAGAATTTCTCTCAACACATGGTACCCCCCCCCCCCCACTTCTTCTGCTTCTGATAAGAGTTGCACATATTGTCAGCCACTAAGGGACATGCTCAACTGGTTAAGGTCAAACAGCTAAGTAAATCTGTGGTATTGAGCAGAATATTTGCTGTAGCCCATCTTTTATACCACAATAAAAACAAAACATGATAATACTTCCAATCAGTTATGGCCAGAAGCCATGAGAGCCACTGCCTGGTACTGCATCAGCTTATTATTATTATTATTATTATTATGGTGGTGAGCTGGTAGAATCGTTAGCACACTGGGTAAAATGCTTAGCAGTATTTTGTCTGTCTTGACAGTCTAAATTCAAGTGGGGATTAGTGACAGGAAGGGCCTCTGGCATAGATAACTCTGCCACAACATACTCTCATTTGACCCATGCAAGCACGGAAAAGTAGACATTAAATAGACGATGACAATGATTGTGGGAGAGATGATGATGATGGTAGAGGTGTTGATGATGGTTTTGTGTAAAAGAATTGGAGGTGCTCTTAGGCAGGTTGGTACCAAAAGGATTAACACCCACAAATCATTTCTTTATTAGTTTCCACACCATAAAACAAAGAATTCAACTAATGTTACTCTCACTCATATCATAAACTGCATAATTTAAGGTAATTCAATCTTATACACATCATAAAATGTTGACAATCTCTTGTTATATGCTCAAATCTTACAGTGAACCACTTCTTTCTCATGTATTTCTTTCTCATTCATTCACTCTTCATTCATATCAACTTTCATACAGAACCCATAAACCCGGTTCAAACACTTTAGCCTTTCCATTATATGTGAGAATATTTTAGATTCCCTACAATGAATAGTACAACATATTTTCCCCAAGTTACATTGTTACTATCCATATTTCTGAATTATATAGAAATATCGATCCTGTAACTTAAAATAATCTTTTGTTTTCTTTTTTGTTTTTTCTGGAAGCAAATCCCACCACCACCTTGCGACCAATTTATACAAAGTGATATATTTGATTATTTCCTGTTCATAGTCTACTCTGCCCAGCTCCATCCCATATCATATTTCTTCAATCTATCATAGCTCTATTTTCATCTAGGTCATCTCTACTGAACTGATTCATATACACTGGTCATTCTGAACTATATTATCATGTCTGGGCTAAAAAGCTACTGGAAATCATTTTCTTGTGACTTTGTAGCTGGTCAGGGTTTAATACTTCATATTTCAGTTCTAGAGTGAGGAGTTGTTCAGTTCCTTTGCATGAGTTAACAATAGTGAAAAGAAAGGTATATTATAGAGAATGAGAGCAATTTTTAAAGTAATTTCCCAAAATCCACAAACACAAGCATTGTAACAGTAGCAAAGTGCATAATATTAAAAGTCAGTAAATAGATGTCTCTACCATAATACTAAATCAGTAACCATGTTAATACTGAACACAGTAATAGGATGTTCAGATAGGAGTGTTTAATGAGGTGTTGTGTATAGCTTCCCTTAAAATCTAGGCTGCCATTCTAGTGTACGGTCTGAGGTTGATTCTTTAGATAACAGCCTTTGAGGGGCAGCTTCCTTTTACTAGATACCTGGTAAGATTTCAACAGTTATAGAATGGAGTGTGGCATGAAGATTTTGTGGGTGCTTGTTTGTTTCTGTTGTAGCATGCAGTATTGGCAGTCATATTATCTATGCATGAATAGCTAACCTTGATGTTATAGAAATTAAAGAGTTTATGATATCTATGGATTCTTGAGAAATGCCTTCTAATTAGCTTCACAAGCTTCTAGCTATATTAGTGGAAACACCTTGATTGAATGGACTTCAAAGTAGATTACCTTTCTCTTTTTAACTCTGATATGTGTATGTGTGTGTCTGTCATGGTATTGACCAGCCTATCAGATCTTGTTATACATTGCTGGTCACAGTGCACTTTGCATTGGTTTAGCTTTCAAATGATGCCACCCTATTTCATTACAGGGTTACCTATTTACAGCTGAATGGAGTGGAGCAACATGAAATGAAGTGTTTTGCTCAAGAACACAACAAACCTCCTGGTCTGGGAATCAAACCTATGATCTAGCTGTCATGAGTGCAACACCCTAACCATTAACCCACGTGCCTTCACACACATTATGTGTGTATGTGTATACACATACATACATACATACATACATACATACATACATACATACATACATACATATGTATGTGTATAAAACATGAATATTTAATCACTGTCATATTTCACCTTTGTAGAATAACTTCTCCTTGCACTCGATTCATAGATGTAAGAAAACTTTGAAACACCAGAGTTTCAACTTGATTGTGTCTCTTCTCACTGTTCTGTGTGCATATGATAATTATCTATTTGGCAGACTGCAGCATGCGTCAGCAAATAATTTACTTAATTCCTTAAACAAGAGCCACCACTCTTGTTTAGTTCATTGATCTGGGGGTAGCTTTGACTGAAGAAACAAAACCAGGTTGAAACACTGGTGTTTCAAGGTCCCTTTGTTTTTCTACATATTTGCCATTTCAGTCGATGCATTTTTGTAGTTGCTGGGGCAGTTTTTGTATGTCCATGTCATACCAGCTCACCGCCATGTCGTTGAGGAAGTGTTGAACCTCATCTTTCACCTCATCGTCATTGCTGAAATGCATTCCAGCCAAATGTTCTTTCAACTTAAGGAACAGGTGGTAGTCACTGGGTGTCAAGTCCAGACTATAAGGTGGGTTGCCATTTATGGTCTTCTGTGAGCATTCGTGGGACCCATCTTGCGCACACCTTCCAATATTGCAACTTTTCACACTTTGAATGGTGCTTCAGGAAACTTCAGGAACCAAAATGCGGAGATCATCCAGAGTGATCCGCTGATTTTCATGCAGGATTTGCTCAACCTTCGCGACTGTCTCATCGGAAATTGATGGTTACCTGCTTCTTTCTTCATGATGAATTTCAGTATGACTAGCTGCAAACTCCCTACACCACTTGCGGACATTTTTGACATCCACGCACGACTCTCCATACACTTCCATTAATTGGCGATGAATTTTAATTAGTTTACTGCCTTTTGCCTTCAAAAACCAAATAACTGCATGAACTACACACTTGGTGGTAGCATCAATTGAGAGCTGCCAAACCAAGATTGAGCATGGCAATGAGATGTGCGCAGGGGCAGATGCATACACAACAAACACAACAGTGTTACCAATAGCTGCATGCACAGTTTTCTCATGTCCCCAGCGTTTTGGAGACCTTACTTTAAGGTTTATCCTCATATATGATGTGTACATGCATGCATGCGCATGCACACTCACAAACACACATTTGTTGGGTGAACCTTACGAAAGAAGTGATAAAAGTCTGCAACAAGTGACAAAACATTGTGTTGATGAAGACCTGCCCAACCCCTACAAACAAGGGAGAATAGATAATGGTGTCATTGGTGGTTGTGGTTTGGAGATGGCAGTGCTGATGACAGCAGTAAGAATTGCATTGTATAGCATTGTGACATAGCATAACAATTTAATAAATTACCATTTGTTGTATATGTTATAATGATTCTGTGTATGCTATTGATTTATCTAACATTTATGAAGAGAGAACATTGACAGAATATATATATTGTTAAAGAAGATATGGCTATTTGGGTGGGGGGAAGAAACAAGAGGGGAAAAAAAAAAGCAAAAAGCAAAAACAACTTCAGAGGCAATGTAATCTGACACGATAAGTAAATTGATCAGGAATCAAACATCAATATTCTGCTCTGCTGATTGTTTTATTTGTGAGGTTCGTAAAGAGAACACCAAAAAATCTGCTTTGTATTTTCTGCTGAGAAGCTATTTAAAGCAAAGCAAGGTCATTGGTTAAAATAAAACGTATTCAGCAATATAAAGCTTGTAAGATATTTTTTGCTATTTGTTATTTGTAAGCATCAGCAAATACTAAAGATTTTATAAGCTAGAAATAGTTTTTTTTAAGGAACATGTAGAAACTTTATGTATTCTCTTGAACTCAACAAAAGTTTTACAATCTTTTGTAAAGAAAACAAAGTAAACATTTTAAAAACAATCAAGATATTTCTATGTGCAGAATATTGTTATAACAACATAAAAGAGAGTGGCCATTTTGTTATGCTTTAGATTGAAATAGAGAAAATATTTTAAGTAGGGTTGGCAGATTCATGGAAAACTAAAGGTTTGAATCTGATGTATGAATTTTGATTTATATATTATTTAATTTTTTTCCTGGTTTTACTCTTTTTACATGCTTACTTTAGTGAGATTTCTTTTATTTATCGGATCAATTGCAGCAGCAGCAATTGCAGTAGTAGTTGTTATTTAAACTCCAGGTCAATCCTGAGTGAACACACCTATGATCAAAGGTGTTATGGATGTGATCATCCTGTCTATTTTTTAAAGTTCCTTTTCTTATTAAGACCATAGAATCTGATTTAAGAGAGATTTTACTGCTATTTCTAGAGGTCAAGCACCCATGTAGAGATAACCTTATTCACTTTTAGCTAGACCCCCTTTCATAATGTTATCTGCTCAGCTATAAAGTTGTATATATATATATATATATATATATATATATATGCCAGTTGTGAAAAAATGGTGCAGACACTGTTAGCATACTACAGATAGTGGCTATAGAAAGCAGAGTGATATTTTGTTAAGTTCCTTTACATTATGAGTTCAAACCCTGAAGTCTTTATTCTAGTTGTAGTCTCTCCTATATATTAGGCAAAACGGTAGAGGAGTAGGGGCCGAAACCGGACGTGGTTCCTCCTGATGATGTCTTGAGCTAACTGGATCCTATGAAGGAGCTGTTGTGGTAGCAGACCACGAAACATGGTTGAAATTCCTCCACCAATTATCCCAATTTTTAGTATAGTCACAGGCATTTTAGTAAGTAATATTAAGTTCTTTAGATCCTCTTTGAAGATGGCACACTGTGTTTTCTTGGGTCTTTCTCTCTTCCTTCTATCTTGGGTATTTGTTCTGGCAATTGGAAAACATGACCTACACGTCTCATTCTTGATCACCTACAGGGACAAAATCACAGACCTTGAAGAGATAAGCTTAATTTTTCATCCTTCCTTTCCTCTTTTATTTAGACAAAAGGGCAGACTTTTGTAGGTTGATAAGCTTGATGTCATTAGTGTTCCATTTAAGCTGCTGCTAGTAAACACCTGCAGGAAAGACATTGATGAGGAGGAGATTCCAGAGCAATAACATTCTAAGGATGAAGGACTGGAATAGTAGTTAGTACTGGACCTAGAAGGTAGATAGGATACAACAAAAATAACAAGAGCCAGAGAAACATATTGATCAAGATTGCAGCACCACCACTTACTCTGTTTACCTTGTAAGCTGGTCAAATTCTCTGGTTTTATATAAATTGTACATTTTAGGAACACCAGAAATATTTATCTTTAATATTTTTTTTTAAACTAGAGTGGTGAGCTGGCTGAATCATTAGCACATCAGGCAAAATGCTTAGTAGTATTTCATCTGTCTTTACATTCTGAGTTCAAATTTCGGCATGATTGACTTTGCCTTTCATCCTTTCAGGGTCGATAAAATAAGTATCAGTTAAGCACTGGGGTCAATGTTATTGATGTAATCCCGCCCACAAAATTGCTGACCTTGTGTCAAAACTTGAGACCAGTTTTTTTTTTAAACTGTCATATGTTCAGATTGCTAAATAGATTGTTGTTGTGACCCTGTTTTTATTTTCCAGACATAACTAATCTAAGGCTAAATGTATTCTTCCTTTTAAAAGGTTAATAGTGTAATTATGAGAGATTTGGCGACTATTTCTATCAGATTTAGTTGACAACATTAGTTCTTTCATTTCTTAGCATTTGGTTTCTTACCAACATTTTAAAAAAAGAAAAAGCTAGCTGTTTAATAAGCAGTGCAATGTTTATCACTTTCTGAAATATGAGATATCCATACTATTTTAATAACATGCAAGAGATAGTCAGGTATGGGGTTTGTGTGCTACTTCCAGCAGGTCAAAAAGCTGTACAATAGAGGCTCTTTCCTTGACTACCAATTAAGGGTGATTTATTGTTTCTTTCATGACAGTTTTAAAAAGACTCCAATAGGTTCCATTTTATGTTACGTCATTGTATTTATGCATATGACTCACTTAGTTTTGGCCAAGCAATCATCCTACTTTCTAACATCACCACCTATTTTGGCAAGTCAGTAATTCTCCAGGGTCCTTTCGCTAACCCTGAGAACTATGTTAAGGGTACATGTGTCTGGGGAATGCTCAGCCACTTGCACATTAATTTCATAAGCAAGCTGTTTCATTGATTGGATCAACTGGAACCCTTGTCATCGTTACCAACAGAGTGCCAGTATTTATATATATGTGTGTGTGTGTGTATATATATATATATATATATATATATATATATATATATATATACATATATGTACATGAACACCTCCTTGGGTGGTCAACACCTGTTAAACTGTCCAACCCA
>NC_142929.1:67535072-67540072 GCF_046866305.1 Octopus bimaculoides | reverse complement strand
TGTGTGTGTGTGTGTATATATATATATATATATATATATATATATATATATATATAATATATCTGTAAATATAATATGTGACAATTATTCGGTAGCCATGATAAAACTCCTAAGTTTCGGATGTTGGGGGCGGAAACTCACGCCGCCATCTCTTCAGTTATCAGACCATTTAGATATGTCTAAATTCAAGAACTGAACTTTTCGGATTATGTCCACATGTGGCTAAATATTTGTTACATATTCGGTCCGCCCCCCCCCCCCCCCGAGATTACAGATAGGACTTGCTTTCTATATTGTGTCCATGTACAAGCTTTTTATCTCTCTATACTTTTTACTTATATGTCTTATATATATTTTTTTACATATTTATTGAGATATTGTTTTATAGGTTTATTGCTCATATATCTTTTACACATATTTTTTCTGTATTCTACCTTCCACCCTGCATTTTTTCTTGTGTGTATATAGACGTGTATATGGAATCTGTTGTGCGTGCATGTGGATGTGTGCGTGTGTGCGGGTATATGCGTATATAGAATTGTTGCAGGGTTTTTTCAATCTCCATCAGTGTTGTTTTTAGGCGGGACCTTTCGCTACTTTTGGAAAGTTGGTTGAAGCGATTTGCAACCTCCGTCTGTTGTCTCATGATATATATATATATATATATATATATAGGCACGGGAGTGGCTGTGTGGTAAGTAGCTTGCTTACCAACCACATGGTCCTGGGTTCAGTCCCACTGCGTGGCACCTTGGGCAAGTGTCTTCTACTATAGCCTCGGGCCGACCAAAGCCTTGTGAGTGGATTTGGAAGACGGAAACTGAAAGAAGCCCGTTGTATATATGTATATGTATGTATGTATGTGTATATGTTTGTGTGTCTGTGTTTGTCCCCCCAACATCGCTTGACAACCGATGCTGGTGTGTTTCCGTCCCCGTAACTTAGCGGTTCGGCAAAAGAGACCGATAGAATAAGTACTAGGCTTCCAAAGAATAAGCCCTGGGGTCGATTTGCTCGACTAAAGGTGATGCTCCAGCATGGCCGCAGTCAAAATGACTGAAACAAGTAAAAGAGTAAAGAGTGTATATATATATATATATATATATATATATATATATATATATATATATATATATATATATATATATATATAATATAAGACAATCAGTTAGTTGTCATAATAAAACTCAGAGTTTTGGGTGTCGGGGCTGAAGCCTGCTTTGGCATTTCATCAGTTATTAAGAAAAAAAAACGTTGAATAAAGGGGAGTTACTACAATAGGCGTGGAGAAAGTAAAACTTTGTTCACAGAATCTGCATATGCATACATGTACACACATATACATCCACGTACGCACACACACACGTGTACACATACTCACACACACTATATATATATATATATATCTATACACATGTAAACATACATATATACATTTCAGATAATGCAAAAGGAACATTACGAGTATTTATGATGGAAAATTTGTGGTATTTATATGCACATCAAGAAATAATACTTGAGGATACAACCAGTACAATAGCAGGATATATAACATACTACCTTAATTAGCCCTTACCAACACAGTGGCGATAGACAACAGGCACAGCATTTGTTAAAATTTGTTCTTCTCATGTTGTGTCTTTCTTTTATTCACATTACCTAATATATTATACAGGTTGTCGCTGACTTACAACGTATCCAACTTAAGACCGATTGACTTTATGATGACTGGCATGCCAGTTCCAGGCAGTAATAATAAATGGTCCAGTTGAAATGTAATGGATTTAATTTCTTAGAAATTAACCCATCTACAGATGATGTCAGCTAACAAATGCTTCTCCTAGGTTTCGTTGTCGATCGCTACTGTGTTGGATGACTATCCTGTCGCAGAGACATAGAGTCAACCTCGTATTTGCTTATAAGACAACTGCTTGAAACTCTGAAATTTTTTTACTAACACCAGTATAATAGTATAATACCTTTGGGTTTGGCTATGTGTGACTTTTACCTGCGAATGTACCTTAAGAATATAAAAATATAGAACAACAGTATGTAGGCCTATAGGCCGACTTTTCACTAGTCAGTTGGAACCAATTATGGTTGTAATTCGATGACAATCTATATATATGATTAAAATGCACAATGTTTTTGTATAGTTTGAAATGTGACAAATGTTATATCATCATCATCATCATTGATTAATGTCCGTTTTCCATGATGGCATGGGTTGAACAGTTTGACTGAGGTCTGGAGAGCCAGTGGCTGCACCAGGCTCCAGTCTGGTCTGGCAGAGTTTCTGCAGCTGGATGCCCTTCCTAACGCCAACCATTCCAAGAGTGTAGTGGGTGCTTTTTACCTGCCTCCGGCACAGGAGCCAGTAAGGTGGGCCTGGCAACAATCACGTTCGGATGGTGCTTTTTACGTGCCACCAGTACGGGTGTACTGGTGTTGGTCATGATTGGTTGGTGCTTTTTACATGCCACCGGCACCGGAGCCAGTAAGTATATATGTTTTATGATAAACATAGAATTTTGACCTTATTGTGTGAAGTGAATTAAAAGGTTACACCAAAAGTTTTTGTCTCTCATATGATTGATCTGACTAGTTTCTACACTTATTACACTTTCATCAGAAAAAGAATACCCATCTTCTGTTAAGAGAGAGATAGTAGCTTAAAGCTATTTATAGTGGATATAGCTAAACTTTTCCCTTTTATTTGTATAACAGTACATATGCTGACAAACTTGTTAATTCATTGATAATACTCTACATATTATTTTGAGGGATAACTTGAGATATAGATGTAAGTCTCACCTTGGGCAAGTTTCTTCTGTCCCACTGCTCAGCATCATGGATAAGTGTCTCCTACAAAACCCCCAGACCAACCAAAATCTTGTGAGCAGATTTGGTACAAGGAAGCTGAAAAGAAGCCTATCATGTGTGCTTATGTATGTGTGTGTGTATATATAATATATGATGGACTCTCCTGTTGAACGACTTCCACAAATTCTTTGTTTGTAGTGATCAAATGTATGTGCTGTACATTAGTTCAATCTTTCCTTCAAATTGATGTTGCCTGAACAGGTGCATGGTGTGCCATGCATCAGGTGCCGAAGTGATTGCAGAGTGACATGAGATGAAGTGCTTTACTCAAGAACACAACACACCACCTGGTCTAGGAACTGAAACCACAATTTCAGGATTGTGAGTACAACACACTAACCACTAGGCCCACGGGCATATGGCATAAGGGCTAAGAGCGCGGGCTACTAACCCCAAGATTCCGAGTTCGAGGCAGTGACCTGAATAATAATAATAATAATAATAACAACAACAACATAGAAAAATACCTTAGGAATGAGAACCCAGGTTCGAAATTTCCCTAAGACACCTGATGAAGGCTGGAGAGTATATCTGCCGAAATGTTATGTTAACAACAAACAAGATCAGGACAAATATCCATCAAATGTAAATAATGTAAAGGAAAAAAAGCCCATGAAATAAAACTGCATTGCTGGGAAACTCAGACTTTCCCAGTGACTCAACAGGTCATAGGTAGTCTAGTATATAAGATCAAAACAGTTTGATTCAAATTCATTAGTACTCTTGAGTTTCAAGTGTGATGCTAGTAATCAGCCCAATAAATAGGTTGAGTGCCTTTCATTCATTTGTCCACTCAATAGTATATTTTTATATATATATATGTATCTATCTATCTATCTCTCTCTCTCTCTCTCTCTCTCTCTCTCTATATATATATATATATATATATATATATATATAGTGTAGTATATTGCCACTTAAGTGTGGCTGACCCCTAGGGGTGGATGTTACTGTTGCTTTTAGCCCCAGGAGGACATCTCTTCCAGCCCCAGTGTACATGTATGTGTGTGTGCACCCGTGTTTGTTTACATCTGTGCTTGCTTATACAAAAGTTATACCATTCAAATCACTTGCTATCATTCACTGCATATAATGCATTTTTTCCTCTTGATGCATGTAGACAAGGGCTGACTCATCATTCATATTGATGATTGTCTACAATGTGATTCATCTCTTCCATTTATCAGTTTCTCCAAATCCTATAGTTAAAAATTTTCTTTGGCCTCATTAATATCTCCTCAATGTGCCCAGTATCCTACCTTGGCTTTGTTTTTTTGTGCTGTGCTTATTTAGCTTATATGGTTGTCTAACCTGTTACAAACACTACTCAAATCTGACAATACTGTCATGAAGAAGGATTCATTGCATAATAAAGGCACTAACATAATGAAGTAAGATGGTTCAACACAAATATACATGAAACTGTTTCTCTTTCTTCCTTTCCCTTCAACTCTCTCTCTCTCTTTCATTATATATATTCATTCACATACACAATTTCCTTTAAAGGAACGGGGGAAAAATGTCAATAACATTTGTATGTATTTTTCTTTTTTCTTTACAATGATAGTGATTTTTGTAGGAGTTCACTCAATACTGATGATCTTTCAATTTTAGATTGAGGTTCACTGTTTTTGATCTATCTATCTATCTGTTCTAAATATATCAAACTTTCCCCCATGTTTCTTCTTATCTTTCTTTTCTCTGTCTCTTCATTAATTTTTCTCCTTAGTCCTCTCTATGCACTACATATTCCTGTCTTGACTGCCTTCATTTTGTGTGTGTGTGTGTGTGTGTGTGGAAGCATACAGTAAATTACAACTTTCGTCTGTCACCTATGCTTTAAACCATGCAGATCTGCAACAGGTCTGAATAGTCATCTGAGAAGTCATGGATGGAAAGTCAGAAACGCCATTGACAATGAGGAAGCACAAAGGGATGGTAATCACTGTGCGTGTGTGTATGTATCTATGCCAGGCCTCAATCAAACCGTCCAACCCATTCCAGTATGGAAAGTGTATGTTAAACGATAATGATGATGAATAAAAAATATATTACTCTACCTTTGGTATTCAAGTACTATTTTTTCCACCTTGTTTTTCACTTATGTGCTCACTTGT
>NC_142929.1:67527572-67532572 GCF_046866305.1 Octopus bimaculoides | reverse complement strand
AAACCTGGAACCATGTGGTCAGGATGCAAGCTTCTTACCACACAGCCACATATATTATGTGTATGTTTCTTCGAGCTGTGTGTATTGTTGTTGTTGTTAAGGTGTAAGTTAACCCTGATTGAACAGACCTGTGATCAAAAGCATTCCAAACATGCCTATCTCATCATTTATCTTTTATCTTTACTGGTTTCAGTCATTAGACTGTGGCCATGCTGGAGCACAGCCTTGAAAAATGAATCGACTTCAGTACTTTTTCTTTTCAACCCGATAATTATTCTTTCAATCTCTTTTGTTGAAGCACTAGGTTACAAGGATGTAAGCACACCGACACCAGTCGTCAAGTGGTGGTGGGGTACGAACACAAAGGCACACACACACACATAGATGTATATATGATGGGATTCTTACAGTTTCCCTCAACCAAATTTACTCACAAAGCTTTGGCCAGCCCAAGGCTATAGTAGAAGACACCTGCTGAAGGTACCACACAATGAGACTGAACCTGAAACTATGCAGTTGAGAAGCAAACATCTTACCTCTCTGCCACCCCTGCACCTATTTGGGATTCTATAATTAGATTATACAGTGCATACCTTCCTTCACTAGAACCCTATTTGAAGCTATATTTATTTTGTATGGACACACTCACTACTTACTTTTGAAATTCCCTGTACCCTTGTAATCATTTTCATCTTTTGGTGAAAATTAATTAGGAAGCTTTGCAGTATTTTATTTCATATTTCATACTAATTATTTCTCTTGTTATCTAATTAGTTCTGGCTTAATCATTAGGATACCCTTAATAACCTTATCACTAAATCCACAAATAACCATGTCTGATAAAATGATCAATTTACACAGTTTTATAAACTTTTATCTGACAAATTGCTTGTTGGGACTGCTATTAGATTAATAACACGTGCTTCAAGTCTGGAGCAGGGATGGAAGAAATCCTAGAAATTTGATTTTGCAATAAATCTGTCTGATAAATGTTAATAAATTTCTCTTATGAAGTATCATTCAAATGCTATATCTACATTGCTGTTCAAGATTAATTATGCCATGCTAATGTATCTGAGGTGAGAATATCCAGCTACAGATGCAGAGAGGTTGGGTTAAAATATATGAAGCATAACCTTAAAGTTGATTAAGACAGATGACAGATTCATACTTATCAGTCACTATGTCTTTTTATGTTCTAAAATTTAAAAAGAAAATTCTGCTAGTGTTAAATTGAAGACTTCATAGGAATTAAAAGAATCTGTTTGAAACTATGAAACTCCTGGCCCTCGAGTCACTTTGTAACTTCCACTGCCTCTCTGTCTCTCTCTAGCCTTTCATCATCTGACACATGATCACATCTTCCAATGCCTCCTCTTCTATAGCAAGACACCTGTTTCTGCCTCTGTCACACTCTAACCTTTCATCATCTGACACAAGACCCCCTCCTCCAATTCCCCCTCTCTTCTCAAAAATTCCTTGCCTTGTAAGTTACTTGGTGACCCTGTTGGTGCTGTTGCCACGTGAAAAGCATCCAGTCCACACTGTGAAGTGGTTAGCATTTGGAAGGGCATCCAGCTCTAAGAACCATGCTAAAACTGACCTCACCTGCGCTGGTACCACATAAAAAGCACTCAGTCCACTCTGCAGGGTGGTTGGTGTTAGGAAGGGCATTCATTCATAAAAACCATGTCAAAACAGACACAGTAACCTGGTGTAGTCTTCTACCTGGCCAGCTTCTGTCAAACCGTCCAACCCATGCCAGCATAGAAGGTGGATGTTAAATGATGATGATGATATACTGAGTTTTATTTATCCTGTTTGTACTACCAATGGAATTGAATCTAAAACCATGTGGTAAAGTGAGCTTGTTAACCATGCAGTTATGCCTGGTCCTGTAATGTTGATGTTGAGAAATTTTAGTTATTGTTGGAATTGAGTTGTAGATGTCAGAATTAGTTGAGCATTGTACAAAATATTTTATGGTATTTTGTTGAAGACTTTATGTTCAATGCTCAACTCACTTTGGTATAGAAAAAGTTGTGTACCATTCATTCGATTAATATAGTCAATGTAATTGACTATCTCTCCTCTTCCACCCCTAATTTCTGGCTGTGACCAATGTTAGAAATTGATATTTTAACTGAAATGTTCCAGAAGGAATTTTTTTTTTTTTTAATATATTAATATGAATTTATATCTTTTGTATATCTGTTTCTCACGTCTTGGACAGTTCTTTCTACAAATAGCATTCATTATATCATTCTTGTTATGATCTTGGCTATTTCTAGTTTAATATAGCTGGTTTCTTACACCATTATTTCTTATCATATTATGACAGATCTATGATGATATCTAAACTTTCTTTTTAATTAGATAAATGGATAGTAATCTTCCAGCTATAAATATCATTCTTGTTATATTGAAAGTAATATATATATATATATATGTATATATATATATATATATATATATACTGAAAGCGTGTGCATGTTATCATCATCATTACCTTCATTCAATGTTCACTTTTCCATACTTGCATGGGTCAAACGGAATTTGTTGAGGCAGATTTTCCATGGCCAGATGCCCTTCCTATTGTCAACCTTCACCTGTTTCTAACCCAGGTGATATTTAAACCATGGTTGGACATATTTTCGTAGAAGATTAGATATGAACAACATCACTTGTATAATGGTAATGTTTGTTCATGACCATCACATGATGTCAAGACAGGATACACAGAAACACACACACGCATTCATGCTTATATATATATATATGGTAGATGGGAATTGAAAGAAGCTCATCATGTGTGTGTGAGAGAGAGAGAAATAACCTATATATATATATATGTGTGTGTGTGACGAGCTTCTTTCAGTTTCCATTTCAAAATCCACCCATGAGGCTTTTGTCAGCCTAGTGCTGTAGTAGGACACAAGGTGTCACACAGTGGGACTGAACCCAAGATCACATGGTTGGGAAGCAAACTTTACAACCACACAGCCATGTCTGTGCCTATTGTATGCGTATGTAAACCAACCAACGCATAAACTTAAATTTCAAAAACTCTAATTGAAGTTATACTAAATTTTGCATAAATTCTACTTTATCTGCTTGATTTCTATTCATTTTGTGACAACTCCATTTTCATGTTTGTACAACAGCCAGTGACTATAACCATTAATTAATACACCAATGACTGACTATCCACTGGTGACTAAAGACCATTAACTAAAACACCAGAGGCTATTGACATCAGTGACAAAATACACTATGAACTGTTGAAGCCATTCACTAATAGATCAATGCCAATAGACTGATGACTAATAGACTAATTGTGTTTATATTAGAGATCTTTATTTTGGCTGTTAATGTATTATTATTATTATTATTATTATTATTATTATTATTATTATTAAAGTGGCGAGCTGGCAGAATCATTAGCACACTGTGCAAAATGCTCAACGGCATTTCATTCATCATTATGTCCTGAGTTCAAACTCTGCCAAAGTCAACATTACCTTTCATCCTTTCAAGGTTGATAAAATAAGTATCACCTGAGCACTAGGATTGATGTAACTGACTTACCCCCACCCACAAAATTGTTGGCTTTGTGCTAAAATTTTCCAATTGATTTGCATTTTATTTCATCTTCCAACTGGGTCTTGACCAGAGAACTAAGGCACATATATATTAGATGGAGAGAAACTTCCTGAGAATGTGGGCTGTTAATGTCAACACAATTTTTTGAGTCTCGTAGATTGTTGGTTTTCCAAGGATCTGGTCAAAAAATTTGTCGCTATCTTTCTTGACCATTCCCAGGGCACCTACGACAACAGGGATGGTTTTCATTTTTAATTGCCACGTCTTAGATATTTCAATCCCAGGTCCTTATATTTCAACAGTTTTTTAAATTTGTTTTGCTGAGATAAACATCTAAAAAAAAATTCTATCATTAGGCACTGTCATATTAATTAACAGGCATGTTTTTTGTCTTTGGTCTTTGATGATGATGTGTGGTCTGTTATCATTTATATGCCTGTCTGTATGTATCCCATAATCCCATAGGATGGTAACATTCTCTCCCTCAGTGACTTGCTCAGGATGGTGTCCATACCAGTTCTTAGGGTGCAGGCTATCATAGTGATGGCGCATGCTCCAGTGCGAGTATTGTCCAACTTGATTGTACCTGGTTTTATATTCTGAGCAACTGGCAACAATGTGGTCGATACTCTCCAATATTATTGTTGTTGTTGTTATTATTATTATTATTATCATCATCATTATTTCTCTTTACCACAGGTTTTGTTGGAGCTCCTGGAGTCTTGCATGTGTAGTGGGCTTGCTACCTGCAGCCTATGGTACGATGCTATCCATTCTTTTCAGCTATCTAATATTTTCCTGATTATTTTGGCTGTGCCAAGGAGGCAAATTTTTTGTAACAGTTCTACTGGGCACTCTATTCCAATTTCCTTTATAGTCTCCTTGATGCCTTCTGATACTGTTCTCAAGGACCCAACAATAATTGGCACTAGGGTTGCATTTATCTATCTTTTCGCCTTCCTTCTTCACTATTTGTGGGTGAAAGGGGCATACAACATAAACTATGTAGCATATGTGGTGCACCTTGTCCACCACTAGGTCCGGTCAGTTATGCTGTAACACCTGATTTGTTTGGATTGGGAAATTCCAGAGGATTTTGCTAATCTCTGACTCTGTCACTCTCTGTGGTTTGTTCTCATACCACATCTTGCCTCTCTCTAGCCCCCACTTTTTGCACAGTTTCCAATGGAGCACTTTTGCTACCTGGTCATGTTGCCACAACCTATAGTGATTTTGGGCAAATCTAGGGCATTTGCTCATAATATGGGTAATGGTTTCATTCACTCTCTTGCATATGCAATACAGCAGAGATACTTGCTCATTCCTAAGGTTGACCCTCTAGTTTGTGGCCAAAGCTTGGTCTTGCACTGCCAGTATAGTGCTCTTGGTCTCTTTTT